>NC_138057.1:75097205-75124842 GCF_964194185.1 Rhinolophus hipposideros | reverse complement strand
TGTGCTGTAACTAAACAGCAAGAAGAACCTATTTAATTTTGTTTAATCTGCCATTTCCTAGACATTTAAAAAATTTAATCTGAAATTTAAAAACTTGGGGTAAAGCATAATAAACTTTGCCCTTTTTTTTATTTTTAAGGGTATAGTTCAGTGGCACTAAATACATTCACATTATTGTGCAACCATCACTACCACCCATCTCTAGAGCTTTGTTATCTTCCCCAATTGAAATGTACCCATTAAACACTTACTCCCCATTCCCCACTCCCTCTGGCCCCTGGCAACTGCCATTTTACTTTCTCTCTCTATGAATCTGAACACTCAATGTACTTCCTATAAGTGGAAAAGGACAAAAGTGTTTGTCCTTTTGTGACAGGCTTGTTTCATTTGGCATAATGGCCTCAGGGTTCATCCGTGTTGTAACGTGTCAGAATTTCCTTTTTAAGGCTGAATAACATTCCATTGTATGTATGAGGTATGATTAAAAAACTACGGTGAATGTTTTTTGTTATTTTTCCTCCCCTTCTTCCCCCCCTTCCTGCCTCCCTCGTCTCCTTCCCCCCCCACTCCCGTTCAAGCCGTTGTTTCTCAGTCTACTTGTGTAGGACACAGCTCCCTGTCCCATGCTGGTATTGTGAGCCTTGTGCTCTCCCGGGCTGAGGCAGTTGGTCACCAGTCGTCAGTCAGCAGCTCATAGCAGCTCTCGCAGGCTGCTGGCCACTCACGTTGGCTGCCGGCCACTCATGGGCTCATGGCAGCACACGGTAGCCCACGGCAGCACACGGCCACTCATGTTGACCTCCGGCTGCTCATGGCAGCCCAGCTCCAGGGAGAGCTGTTGTTCACAATATTAGCTGTAGAGGGCGCAGCTCACTGGCCCATGTGGGAATCGAACCAGCGACCTCCGCATTAGGAGCATGGCGCTACAACCACCTGAGCCACTGGGCCAGCCCTATGATGAATGTTTAAATAAAATTTATTACAGTAAAAGACACATTGCCGTTAATTCCCCTCAAAATACTCCTCGCTTTCAACACATCCCATTGTTGCCACTTTCTGAAGCACTTCTGGAAGTCCTCTTCCATGAGTGTCTAGTTGCTCTGTCGTGGCTGCCTCGATGTCCTGAATCATTTTGACTTTAGGGAAGAGCCAGAAGTCACCCGGTGCCAGATCCAGTGAATAAGGTGGATGAGGACACACCATAATGTTTTTATTTGACAGACAAAATTTGCAGTGTACCAGAGCGATGTGTGATACAGAGCATTGTCATGATGGAGGATAATGTACAGCACACTTTAAATAAAACACACCTTCTTTCATTGTAGCTCACCCCCAACAGACTGCATTGAACAAGTTGAAACTTGTCACACACTGTTACTAAGGTTCGACGTGCCGCTTCCCATACTGAAGATCCCTGCCTTTCCGCTGGATGGTCTCGGCAGCAGCATTCACAGTAGTTTGTGACCACACCTCACATATACCACATTTTGTTTATCCTTTCTTTATCCTGTATTTTTAATGATTGTGTAATATTCCGTTGTATGTATGTGTCATGGCATTTGCACTGTTGACGTCTAGGTTGCTTTCAGATTTTCAGCGTTACAAACAATCCTGAGATAAGTATTTTTGCGTAGTTATCTCCTAAGTTATCTCCTAAGAGCAAAATTCTAGAAGTGGGAATTGCCCAAAGGGTACTCATATTTTATACTTTGATAGATATTACCAAATTACCCTCTAAAAAGTCCCATTTCTCTGAACCCCTGCCAACATTGTGTTTTAAAAAATCTTTGATCTTGGCACAGCTCATCAGAGAAAATAACTTATCTGTGTTCAGAATATCTTTGTCTTAGAAATCAAATCTACCTTCAAACGATAATTTGCTGCTCTTAAAGTGATTTAAAACATAGCCTTTGGTTTTGAAAAGTAGTATTGGATAGTGTCCCAAGGTGACGGTTTTGAAGCTTACGTTGAAGAGAGGCTCTTGTATCTGTACTGAGGGAGAAAAGGCAAGCCTTTCCTTATAATCACAGTTACACATGACATGCTCATACATGTCTAATCTCTACAGCATAATTGATTGTGTAGTCCTGGAAGTCAGATGGCAGCATTTATTGAATTCCTGCCATGTGTAAGATCCTTGGTTGCCAGAAGGGGTATGGGTGTTTTACCTCTGCCCTTGTGGAACTTTCAGTCTGAATCCTCAAGTACTTGGCACAGGAGGTGGAAAGCGTGGTTCCCAGGCAGTCCTGTAGGAGTTCCCTATGAGAACTAGTATTGAATACATATTTGTTGAGTGAATCCTACAGATTCCTCATTGTATGAAGTCATAGTGTACTAATAGAGATGCTATCTGCTCATGTTGGGATGTTTGAGGGTTCTGTTCTGTAAAGATAAAGTGAGGGCACTGGTGTGTGCCTTCAGAGGTGTTTGCCCGTAACTCTATTCCCTGAAAAGATTCTGTTGAGGATACTCCAGCATACTTTTGTTGCTTTGCCCTTTGCCATTCGACTTTTCGGTGCCAGAACACCGATTAAATGTATGGCTTCTCCCAGAACCCCCTGTTTCTGCAGGGGAGAACCGTTCAGTACGAAGTTGGAGGCACCTGCGCCGCCTCTGTGGGCAGCTGGTTGCCTTACTGTCCTGTGGGACATGCTGACTGGTTGCTTCTGGGGTGTTTGCAGCTCTGGCAGTCTGTGATCCTGTGATTCTGTTACAAAATCAAAACTATCATTTTTCAGTGGTTGTACACATCTCTGGTTCTATAAATTCTTTTTCTTAAAAAAAAGTGAAATGTAAACGCTCCACTTTAATTCTGTAATTTTTTTCCTGATGAATACACTTAAAAGGGTGAGCTGACATTAACATTTCTGAGACTGAATGTCTCAGAAATTTGACACTTAGAAGAATTCCATTGTATTTAGAGATATACTAGTTCCGTATTTGGGTATTAACGTCTTGATTCAGGGATACCTTTACACACTTTCCCATGAACCTCAGTATAAAATAAGTACTCAGTGGATATATTTAAAGGGAAAAATGAAAACTAATGTAACTCACTTGATTAGAGATGCTCCTCAGTTAAATCTCCTCTTAATCTCAGTATCTTTATCTTAAGACCCACCAAGTGATGTCAATAGACTACGTTACCAGGCAAAAAAATTTTAAAACCTCAGCTATAACAATTTATTAACTAGATTTCCCCCATGTTCCCTTTCTAGAAGAAAAAAATGGCAAGAAAGTAGTCTGATGTTATCGGTCTTTCTAAAAATAAATTCTAGGGCTGTTTGTGGGACCATGTGCAGTCCAGCTTTCACATTCCTGGCACTTCACAATGCCTTTAGAGGAGCAGAGAGGTGACCCAGGTGACCTGCACAGTCCTCGGTCACAAAGGAAGCACACACTTATTTTACCCACTGTGAACTTACTAAAGAAGGGTGAATTGTCCATGTACTTTAGGATTGCTTTAAACAAGAATTGAAAGCTGAAATTGGTACTGATATCTTTATCATCATCATCATTATTATTAATAGCAGCTAATACTTAATTCTGTGCCAAGTACTCTTTTGAGCACTTTACCTGCATTGTCTCCTGTATGTCAGCTTATCCCTGGAACCCCCATTTCATGAATGAAGAAAGAAAACAGGCTCAAAGAGGTTAATGTTATTTTGACCAAGATTACATAGCTAGCAAGTGATAGACTCAGGATTTGAACCCAGTTTTACCTATAGGTCCTTAGGTTCTGAACTATTGTTCTGTAATATTTCCTTTGTTGAGGAGTCCCATTTAACCAAGGAGGTACCATCTCGTTCCCAGAGTAAACATCATTACAGTTTTAACAGGATTCAGGAAGCAGTTCTTATAATTAAGTTTCTAAAATAAGAAATTAATCTGGTGACAGACAAGTTTGATTAATAAGTTTTATTTTAAAAGCACAGTTCTATCTTAAATCAGAAGAAAGGAAAATATACTTATTGAACAAAATTACTTTGGTGGAACATTTTTATAAAATTCCCAATAACTCAGAAAGCATTGTCTGTGCCTTTTTAGATACTTTACAACCGTATGACAGGAGAGGGAAATGGAACCTGAAGAAATACAGTTTCATACAACTTGTTCCTCCATCACCTTATAAAGTAATGAGAAGACTACATGGAATGAAGAGAGAAAAAAGGGAAAATTGATTGTTTTAACAGTAGTTACGTGCTTTGAGCAGGCTGACTAAGGAGTTACTATTATTTGTTTTGCAAGAGGAAGCTGTTCTCTCTGATAACCAGAGAGCCCCTAGTGCTTATAAGGATTTCCTTTAAGCTTAGACTTAATCCTTTTAAGTTCGTAGGTACAGGGATAAATGCTGATTTTCAAGGTAGTGTTTTCACATTGAATTTGTTTAAAAAATGATTCAGTCATTTTTTTGCCTTGTTTTTAAATATTGCTGTGTACGTCATGTTTTTAGGTAGGTGAGCCCGTGAAACAATATGAAGAGGAGAAAATAGCCTTTTAAGGAAATTGGCCCACAGAAAGGATGGCCTTCTTGGACAATCCAACTATCATTCTAGCTCATATTCGACAGTCCCATGTGACGAGTGATGACACAGGAATGTGTGAGATGGTTCTCATTGACCATGATGTTGACCTAGAGAAGATTCATCCTCCTTCAATGCCTGGAGACAGTGGGTCAGAAATTCAGGGAAGCAATGGTGAGACTCAGGGCTACGTATATGCCCAGTCAGTCGATATTACCTCAAGTTGGGACTTTGGTATTAGAAGACGCTCAAATACAGGTAAACATCGCCTTTTAGTCATGTCTTCTGAGCTTTAAATCAGTAAACAATCTTATAGAATAATGTATAATGTTGGATTAAGTTTAATGGGGTAAGTTGCTGTGCGTTAACAGGAACGTGCATGTATTAACACCAAAGTGAGTAAGCAACACATCCATCTCCGCAACTGAATGGAAAGAGCCTCTGGAATGATGCGATCAGAAAGAAGTAGACGAGAGGAATAGGCGAAAAAGTTGGCAGTGAGAGAGAGGCATGGTGGATGTTGTGTTTCTAAAAAGTCATCATGTAGAAAGGGAAGTGAACTTGTTTTGCGTTTTCT
This sequence comes from Rhinolophus hipposideros, assembly GCF_964194185.1. Taxonomy (NCBI): domain Eukaryota; kingdom Metazoa; phylum Chordata; class Mammalia; order Chiroptera; family Rhinolophidae; genus Rhinolophus; species Rhinolophus hipposideros. The sequence continues at coordinate 75,119,742 of NC_138057.1, read as the reverse complement.
TCACTTAGCAACATTAGTCCCTGGAGGCAGATTTCAGGTTGACATAACAAAGAACCTTTTTACAGTGGGAGCTGACCAGCTAAGGAATGCTGCTGCCTGAGACAGTACTTGTCCTTGGAGGAATTGGGGGACTGAGGGAGACAGCTGGATGTTTATTAGGGCTGCTTTTAATAGGAATTCCTATATTCGGTGTGAGATTACCGTGTTTCCCCGAAAATAAGACCGACTCCGAAAATAAGCCCCAGTTAAGATCATCAGCCAGACGGATGCATTTAGTATGTCACAACGATGTTCCAGAAGAAGATGACATGACTATTTGAATAAATGTAGACTGTTGTACTTGAAAAAAATAAGACATCCCCTGAAAATAAGCCCTTATGAATCTTGTGGAGCAAAAATTAATGTAAGACCCGGTCTTATTTTCGGGGAAACACAGTAGTAACTAAAACTACGTGGAGTTCAAAGGTGGTGATTAGATTCGCATTTCAGAGAGTGCTCTGGAAGCTGCAGAGAGGATTAATTCGATGATAAGAGATACAGTATAAGACCCGGTCTTATTTTCCTGGAAACATGGTAGAAAATCCTGTTTTCTATACACTTGATTTTACATTGATCTCTACCCTTTGATCTCTGTGGCTTGAAAATGCTCATCTTTGGTTCATATATGTATGTACATATATATACATACATACATATATATATATATATAAATATATATACATATTTAGTTATTAGCTTTTAAAAGCTTACCATTGCCCATTTTCCAGCTTCTATTTTTTGGAAGCCTTGCAAAGGAAATGTGATGAACCGAGGCCTTTATTAGATAAATTATTTAGAATCTATAATGTAGTAGTTCTAATACAACAGGGTATTTATTCTAAGAGATCTTTTCTTTATGTAATCAGAAAATATAATCTTATAATCAGTAGACTCTCAGACAAGTAATGGCAGGAGATGTAGTAGAATATTGAAAATATTTACATGTTTATTATCGTGCTCCAAATGTAAAGTACACACGAAGGAGTACTGCAGGTAGAGCAGGATACGATTACCAGAGAAAGGCGTGTTAAGGTTGTGGTTCAGAATTCAGCATTTTGTGACATCTACAAAGAATAATTTGTTCTCATGATGAAAATAATTAATAGCATTTCCTGGTATCTAAAGGAACTTTTATCAAAATAGGATTTGAGTGAAGGTTTCTATATAATTTAGAACCATTGATTCTCAGTTCTTTAGTTGAAACTGACTTCCTTGCAGGTTATTGAGATGATATGACAGGTTGAATGGATTTCAGTAGGAAAATGCTGCTCAATTGAGAGCTTTATTATTATATTACTTTGGCTATACCCTTCACATTTATTAATTGCAACTGAATGGAGTGGAATTTGGTTAGATAGAGTGACATTGTCAGAATGCTTTTGCCAACATAGTTGAAATTTCTGGCAAGAATAGTTCCTGTTTCCCTACCACAATGTTAAGGCAGGAGTGTATGATTTCCTACCATGAAAGTGGTTGAAAGAGAAATTTATTTATTTTATTTATTTTTTGTTAGCATTGTGCTAAGATTTCGGAAGTGCAAGAGGAAACTAATTTTGAAAGATGGCATTAATTGTGGCTTTTTATCCATCGTGTTCTCAGTGTGCCGCAGTTGTTAATATATGCTGGACAGTATTTTTTTAAAAGATAGGTTCTCACTGCTTTCTGAAGGTTGCTCAGCCAGTGGTAATATAATCACAGATGCATAATTTTAGGTGATGCTTTTGCTTATTGTTGTTGGAATTTCTTAAGATAACACTTAGATGCTAATAATTAATTAAGATTGTGGGGTGTTTTAGTGACCAAGGAATTTACTTTTTAAGCCTTTCAGCATATCTTAAAATTTTGTATAAGAAAAATTGTTCTTTTTAAGATTTGACTAATGTTACAAAGATACAAATCATTTCTTTTACAACCTATAAACTGTTTCAGCCCACTGAAGAAAAGCTATGCTAATTTATATAGCTTTGACATTTTATAATTTTCATGATTTTTAGATAAAGGATTTTATATTTAAAACTTTAATAGTCTAGTCTGAGTTCATTTATCTTTAATTTTTGAAACGGGTAGAGTAATTCATAACAGTAATTTTATTCCTGTAATGTAATATTCACTTCAGTTCATTTGTGCATTAAAATTCCTTTAAGACCGTTATTAATGATTTATATAATGAAATGTCATATTAATCACAGAAGTTTTCACATTTTATTATTCTCTTCTATGTTAATACTATCTTTATGATCTCTATTAATGTTTTATATCCTCTAATTTCAATTATAAATCAAGACTATTTTCATGTTTTTGTTGGTATTTGCTTTTCAGGGGTGCCACCTTTAAAATTTTATGACTTTTTCCCTATGTATGCAATATAAAACATCTTTATTCATATAAAGGTAGTTAATTATGTCTTTGTTTATAGTAAACTTTCATTGACAAACTTATAGTTATAATATTTCTTTTCAAGCTCAAAGATTAGAACGACTCCGAAAAGAGAGACAAAACCAGATCAAATGCAAAAATATTCAGTGGAAAGAAAGAAATTCTAAACAATCAGGTAAATGGAAATAATTTTAATTGTTAATTTGAGATTTATATGTTTAGTTTATATTATTATATAAGAGCTTTTATTTATTTATTTATTTATTTTTAATTTTTTAAATTTATTTTAAGTGTGTTTTTCCAGGACCCATCAGCTCCAAGTCAAGTTGTTGTTTCAATCTAGTTGTGGAGGTCGCAACTCACAGTGGCCCATGAGGGGATCGAATCGGCAACCTTGTTGTTAAGAGTACTGCGCTCTAACCAACTGAACTAACTGGCTGCTCCCTAAGAGCTTTTATTTTTAATTCATCTTTTTAAATCCTCTGGGCCAATACCACTTGTGTTTAGAATTTTAAACTCTTTCACTTGGGTGCCTTGGTTTTCTGAAGCTGGGTGTTCTTGTCTTTTTGGCCACTTTTCATTATTGATGTGTACCTTTGATGTGGACTGTTGTTAGTTGCAGGGGGTAGAGGCCCACCATACCTTGCAGGAGTCGTACCTGGCAACCTTGTGGTTGAGAGCCCTCGCTCCAACCAACTGAGCCATCAGACATCTCAGCTCAATCTTAGTTGCGGGGGACAGAGCCCACCATCCCTTGCGGGAGTCGAGCAGTTGAAGTGGCAACCTTGTGATTGAGAGCCCACTGGCCCATGTGGGAATCGAACCGGCAGCCTTCGGCATTAAGGAGCACAGAGCTCCAACCGCCTGAGCTCCTGGGCCAGCCCCTCTATTAATCTCTTAATGACTACAGAGCCAGTTTATCTAAGCCCATCTTTCCAGCTGCCTTTTGTTTTGCCTTCTTTACGCCTTATCTTGAAAAAAAATCAAAGTAAGATGAATAGAGCACCTCAAATTTTACTGCGTTAATCCCTTTTACAATGTGAGGAATAAATTTTTCAACTCAAATTTTGATACATCTATTAATCTAATAATTAGATATATCTAATAAATTTTGTTACATCTCCCACTCACTCCTTAAAGTCTAATCTATTTTAACTTCTGTTCAGTGTGTTGCAGAATGTACTGGAGAAATAAATAGTCCCCGTTTTGTTTTCATTTGTAACTATGCCATCCATTCTATATGTAAACTTCTCTCTTCCTCAGTTTCCTTTCTTCTTATTTTTGTCTCTCACAGATTTCAATAATTGACCTATGATCTGATTTCTGAAAAAGCTCCTTAATATGCCTGTCCATGCTTTGAAATGTTGACCTTGATTCTGACCAGACCAGTCACCTGGTTACTTCTGACGGTTAGAGTGAACTTCAGCAGTGCACAAGGGAATGTGTGAATTCTCTGTTAAGCAGGGTCCCACCATCACTACAACTTGGCACTGTAGATATCCTGAATCGCGTTAGAAAAGAGAAGTCAGCAGTCCACTAAACATCTCCCTGCAAACCGAGCAGCCATTCTGTGTTCGTACAGCTCTCAAACACATACTCTCTTTGGAAAGATATGTCATGGCCAAATCTCTTTGATCTTATTTGGGAAATTTGGTTAGGTAATCATTTATTCATTCCCTCATTCTCTTTCTGCCACTTATGTTTTGTCAAAATCCTTTCATCTGCTTTTCTTATCTTTGTTTTATTTCATTCCCCACTAGAAGAATCATCATTATGAATATGATGACCTCCACTGGAATGTTCTCCTTTCACAATTATTCTATCTAAATCCAGTCCATCCTTTAAGACACAGCATAAATGCAGCCTTTTCATAGAGGAGTTGGAAGGGATCTTAGAAGCCATCTGGTCCATACCCCGAACTTTTTTGTGAACTTTCAGGTCCATATGCCATGGAAGACCACATGATAAATGAAATATCTTCTACTAAGATTCTTTTAGTATTTCTGTAACCAAACCTTCATGGATAAATGTGAAGGTGGTCATTGGAAGACAGCTTTGTCAGGAGTAGTGTCAAATCAAGGTCCCAGCCTTTTTAGCTTTATTGTTTTAAAATGGTGTTGCTGTATTCTTTACAAAATTGGCTATTACTCTTACTCATTGAGTCATTTAACAAGTATTTTTTTTTTAAGACTTTATTGGGGAAGGGGAACAGGACTTTATTGGGAAACAGTGTGTACTTCCAGGACTTTTTTCCAAGTCAAATTGTCCTTTCAATCTTAGTTGTGGAGGGTGCCGTTCAGCTTCAAGTTGTTGTCCTTTCAGTCTTAGCTGTGGAGGGCGCAGCTCAGCTCCAGGTCCAATTGCCATTACTAGTTGCAGGGGGCGCAGCTCACCATCCCTTGTGGGACTCGAGGAATCGAACTGGCAACCTTGTGGTTGAGAGGACGCATTCCAACCAACTGAGCCATCCGGAGCTCGGCAGTAGCTCAGTTCAAGGTGCCGTGTTCAATCTTAGTTGCAGGGGCGATGCCCACCATCCCTTATGGGACTTGAGGAGTGGAACCGGCAACCTTGTGGTTGAGAGCCCACTGGCCCATGTGAGAATCGAACCGGCAGCCTTCGGAGTTAGGAGCACGGAGCTCCAACCGCCTGAGCCACCGGGCCGGTCCCAACAAGTATTTTTTTCATAACTTCTGTGTGCACAGTAATTCTATGCTAGGTGCTTGGAGGAAATACATGATTTCTGTCTTCAAGAAGTTTGAAGTCTAATTGGAAGACAAGGCTATTGACACATGAAGTATAATAACTCAAAACAATAATGTAGTTTTTATCAATTTTTATGAATATTCCTGCAGTTTTCTTTATATAAGTTCTGTTATTGGTTCTTAAAACAGCAGTTCCCAGATACAGTGGCTGTGTAAAAATCAGAAATGCATCCAAAAGTGCATGTTATAATGACTATATATAAATTTCTAGGCCCTCCCTATGGAATTCCTGATTCAGTAGATAGAGGTTGGGGTCCATAAATCTATATTTTCAGAAACTCCCTGGGTTATTCTGATGAGTAACCGGCTCTGAGGACCACTGATATATAACATGCCACCACTAAGTTTGCTTCATCTTCATGCAAATCCAACAATTAGCTTTTAATATTTCTCTATTAGACGTGAGCAGATTGGAGCCCAGAGGCTAGGTAACTTTTCTAAATCACTTTCTTACAAGTAGTAAATGGCAAAGCCAGAATTCTTCTCCTGACCGTTCTGGTCTTCCCCCTCTGCTCCCTTCTCACCCGTACTGTAGACAGAAAGGAGCTGCTCGTGGGGCTTTGGGTGTTCAGGAGTCTTTGGTGTTCCCTTGCTCTTTTCTGTGTCAGTTATGGCCAGCATTCAGGAAAATTGCCAAAGCCTCTGTATTTAAAAATAAATAAATAAATCATTATAGAAAACTGAAAAAAAAACCATAAAAATGAAAATAAGCTACCAATCTCACATTTAGAGGAACTATTGTTAACATTTTGATGTATTTATTCAGATTCTGTATATATGGCTGTATATATTTTAAATATTCTAATCATACCTTCTATGATCTTTTTTTGTATTTTTTGTATATACGAACATTATATAAACGCAATGTTTGGTGTTGTATCCATATTGTTCCTACACTTTTACATTTCTTATTAAGGTTATTTCAAGAAGTTTTGTATTTCATGTTACCCTTGTAAATATCATTTTCCCCATAACTTTCTTACTGCTCTTATGAAGATACCTATTGTTTTTATATATGTTTTGTACCCAGCCACTCACTGAACCCTCATTAGTTCTAATATGCATTCTCATCTTCCTGAATGCTATAGTATATGCTTTCTCATGAACCTAATAATTACATTTCTAGGCTATTGTTCTTTCATTTTTGTGTTTATTGGGGACTTCTAGCTGTTTATGTTGTTTAGGACTTTTCAGTTGCAAATAACAAAGCAAGTGAAGTTGAAGTTGAAGAGCAGCTGGAAGCTGAGCAACTCAAGAAGTACCGCTGAGCTTTATGAATGGCTTGGAAGTAGGAGGAAGACCTCTCATGACTTCCCCATCTTATCTCTGCATCTATTTCTCTGGTCCAGAGTTATTTATTCAAGAAGTATTTATTAAGCTTCTACAACATGTGCAAGGGCAGCTAGGCACTATTGTAGGCCTAGAACAGGGGTGTCCAAACTTTTTTCAACGTTTTTTACCAAGGGCCATATGCGGTAAAATATACAAACAGCTGGGCCACTCACTCAAGATGAAGTACGTATTGCCTCACCTGGTTTATTAAGCAAACTAAATATATTTTTGGAATTTGCTGCGGGCCAATTAACAATGGATTGTGGATCACAGTTGGCCGCCTGGGCCGCAATTTTGACACCCCTGGCCTAGAAGATAGAGCAATGAACAGACAAAGCCCCTGCCCTCAGGGAGCTTGTGGGGGAGATACATAGGAAACCAACAGAGCTTGTCACAGTGGGTAAAGTGGCGTAGAGAAAACTAGCCAGGTAAGGGCATAGGAGTACGAGGCAAGGGATTTCGCTGTTTTATATAGAATGATCAGGAAAGACCTCACTGAGAAGGCGATGGTTGAGCAGAGGTCTGAAGGAAGTGAAGGACTGATCCAGGCAGATATTGGGAGGCAAGTGCTCTAAGGCAAAGAAGGGAACAGCAAGTGACAAGGTTCTGTGATTGAAGTGTGCCTGATGTCTTTGAGGAATAGCAAGGAAGGATGATACTGTTTTCAGTAGAGAAAGAAAGAGGAAAAGTGGGATCAGAGGAGTAAGTAGTGGGAGAACTGATCATGCAAGATCTTGTATGGAATTTAATTTTCACTCTGGGTGACGTGATGTGATCAGAGTAATGATGTGGTATGTTGTTATTACCTTTTTATTTCAAGCTTAAATTTCCTTTAAAACAACTTTTTATTACAAATTTCAGACATACAAAAGTAGAAAGAATGGCATAATGAATGCCACACAACCATCACCCAGCTTCAGCACTTAACCACCATATGGCTGGTTTTGTGTCATTTATACATTCATATCCCCTCCCCTCCCAGGTTATTTTTAAGCAAATCCCAGCTCTTATATAATTTCAACTTAAATTCTTACGTGTTTTTTAATACACGAGAAAACTGCAATACCACTACTCTCCAAATGATTACCAGAAATTCTTTAATATTATCAAACATTTCCCTGATTGTTTCAAATGTCTTAATGTCTTTTTTTCCCCAGTTTGTTTGTTTAGGTCTAGATCTAAGGTCCATACGTTGCTTTTGGTTAACATGCCTCATTTCCTTTTTAATCTATAGATTCTCTTTCACTCTTTTCTCTTGTAATTTATTAGTTGAAGAAACTAGGTCATTTGTCCTGTAGAATTTCCTATATTTTGGATTTTGCTACTTGTATCGCCTTGGTCTCATTTAATATGTTCCTTTGTCCTTTTTGTTTCCTATATTGGTAGTTGGGTCTATAGACTCTCTCAGGTTGAGATTTGACTTTTGGTAAGAATGTTTTGTACATGCTGATCTGTACTTCCTGTTTGCATCATATCAGGAAACTTGGAATGTCTTTTTTGTGATGTTACAATTTTTTTTTTTTTAAGATTTTATTGGGTAAGGGGAACAGGACTTTATTGGGGAATAGTGTGTACTTCCAGGCCTTTTTTTTTTGCAAGTCAAGTTGTTGTCCTTTCAGTCTTAGTTGTGGAGGGCGCAGCTCAGTTCCAGGTCCAGTTGCCGTTTTTTTTTCTAGTTGCAGGAGGCACAGCCCCCCACCATCCCTTGTGGGAGTAGAACCGCCAACCTTGTGGTTGAGAGGACATGCTCCAACCAACTGAGCCATCCGGGAGCTCAGCGGCAGCTGTTCAGTCTTAGTTGCAGGGGGCGCTGCCCACCATCCATCCCTTGCGGGACTCGAGGAGTTGAACTGGCAACCTTGTGGTTGAGAGCCCACTGGCCCATGTGGGAATCAAACCGGCAGCCTTCGGAGTTAGGAGCATGGAGCTCTAACCGCCTGAGCCACCGGGCCGGCCCATGATGTTACAATTAATGATGGAATAATTTATTAAGTTATTCCTGTCAGCTTTTCATCTACTGGTTTCTGTGGCCATTGATGGGGATTACCTAGATGCATTTTTCATTAGGAGTTGCAAAATAGTGATTTCACTATTTTGTATCAACCTTTCTTCATTTATTAATGTTTTATATAAAGAAGTTTTCCTAATTTGTTATTTGGTTTTCCTCAGATATAGTCCCTACTAAGAAAGGCAGGATAAATGGTAATTTTTTTCTTTTGTTAATCGTTTTTAGAGTTAGAATTCACCTGTCATTCTACATAGATGATCAATGAGGGTTTTTTCCTTTTGTATCTTTATGAACCTATGGGTTTTTAAAGCATGTTTTATATTTTTCAGTTCATTGAATTTGAGGTTTTATTGATGCTAAAATTGTCCCATTGTGTCATGAGTCTCTTCACATTGGCTTCTAAGCTCCTCTGACACAATTCCAGCGATCTTTCATAGCTTCCTTGCTTTCTTGTGTGACAAGATGTTCCAGGCTTCTCTTACACATTTCCTTCTCCAAATCGGGAATTAGCCTTTTCTCCAGGGGGTCTTAGTTCTTTTTACTGATCAGTGGCATTAAAAGACCACAACCTGAGCTCTGGGGGTGTTCGCTGGATTTTTTTTTTCCTGGTAGGCCTTTTCAGGGGATAGAGCTCATAAAAACATAGATTTTTAAAAACGAAATACACTGTGAGTTAACGCTGATAATTTCAAATTTAGGATTACAGCGTGTTAACTTTTAAAATTTTGTGTTTATGTTTTCTTTTACACTGAAAACTTGGTTCCAGAATAGAAATAGCAGTGTCATTACTAATACTATGATTATTCAAAACAGTTTTAAGATTTTTCTTTTGCCCTTTTGATATATTCCATTAGGAAATGTACAAATTGCTGTGTGATAAAGTTACATAAAGTAATTCTTCTCTTTGTAGTTAAGCTGCCAACTCAGTATTATACTTAGGTTTATTTATAACTATATAAAACATTTACATGGTCTCAAAGTTGAATACATAAAACAAGTTAAAGTCAGAGAAATCTAGCTTCAATTCTTATTTCTTCCAATCATATAGTCATTTAAAAAAATTTTTGATTTTTCTCTCCACTTAAAACTATACATATTTATATTCACATACCCCCTTTTTAGATTAGAGGTAGCATACTGTAGACACTATTTTGTACGATGCTTTTTAAACTTAGCAACACATCTGAGAATTACTCTGAATATAGAGATAGGCTTCAGTGCATTTTGTAGCGTAATTGTCCTCCATGATATGATGTCCCATGGTATAGCCAGCCAGTCCCGATTGGTTGTTTTCAGGCTTTTGCTGTTGTAAATGCCACCACGGTGAATAGCCGTATGAATGTGTGTTGTGTTTTGTTTTCTTGCCAGTGTATCTAAGATTAGAATCCTAAAAGTGGTATTGTTGAGTCAAAGGGTGTGGTAAGTATGTGATTTCCCTTGGTAATTGTCAAATTCCCCTTCAAAGGTGTTGGGCTATTTTGCACTTTCTCTAGCCGTGCACAGAATGCCTATTTCCTCATTGCTTCAAACTTGTAGATTTTTGCCAATCTGACGGATGTGGAATGGTACCTCAATATAATTTTAATTTGCACATCTCCTATTATGAATGTGGTTGAGCATCTTTCCATTTGTTTAAGAGCCATTTGAATTTCTCTGTGGACATTTCATATTGGCCATTTTTCTATAGAGTTGTTGGTAGGTTGGTGTCTTCTCTACTTGTAGAATTTTTATCTATCAGGAATATTAACTTTTACTCTTTTTTAGTTTATCTTTTTTATTTACTTTGCTAAATTTTTCCATACAGAAGTTTTTACTTTGTGTGGTCAAATGTGAATTTTTTCTTATTCTGAAGTTTAAAAAATGTAAGTGACTTATATTTTAAAAGACTCACATAGGTTGCTTTGCTGGGAAGAGACAATGGTCGGTCAGGGTAGGGGTTGGGGACGCAAGGACAAAAGTAAGAAGACCAGTTTTAAAGTGGTGGTAATAATCCAGCTTTGGTAGCTGTAGAGGTGATTCTGGATATCTTCTTAAGTTTCTGTTATCCCTCACACCTAACCCTACTGGTAACAGTTGTGCAACTTTGATAACTTACGTATGTTTGCTGTACCTCAGTTTGTTCATGGAGCTAGTAGTAACCTGTCTCTTAGGATTGTTGGAGGACAAGGTGAGAAAACACCTAGCATTGTTCCTGGCCCATAGTAGGTATTTAAAGGATCATTCCTTTTCAAAGTGTACAATAAAATTGTTAATAGTTACAGGTAGAATAGTACTTCTGATATTTAAATTGCCACTTTAATAGCATTCCAAAACTTTTTCAAATGTGCATATAAAATTTGTTGATTACATGTACTTATACATTCGGAATCTGGAATCGGATAGTCAGGTGCCACATTCCAAAACAAAGAATTAGGTCATTTTCTCCTGGTTTGCCACTTAAATCTATAGGGACTCATTTGATAAATTTGCCCCACTAGGTTTGTTGAAAAAATAGTTTGGGATACATTTTTAAAGTTCTAAGTGACTGTTTCAGAGTTCTGTTTGATCTCAGTTCAGTTTGGCCATGCTCAAGGATGGGATGGGACGGGCTGAACCTAATCATTGCAGATTATAAGATCTGAGATTGAGTTATTTAAAATTTAAGTGTGAAATTTTTTAATATTCATAAAAATAAAAGGTGTAATGAACCCCCATGTACTTATCGAGCTACTACCTTAAATGATATTCAGATTAATTTAGAGAATGAAATTATCTTTGAGAAGGTATGGAACTAACTTATTCACTAATGAATAAGAGCTGCAAATTCTGATTCAGTAATAATTTAATCTGAATTCCTTCAGTCATTATTTTATTCATTGATTTGTGCAACAAAATTTATTGAGAGTCTATTTTGTTCATTTGTGCCTAATGGCTCAGAGGCTTGGCTGGGTGCAAATCTTAGGTCTGCTACTTACTAACTGTGTGGCCTAGGGCTAATCAGAATATTCTAAGATGTAGTTTTTACACTGATGAAACTGAGGTAGTGCTAGTGTCCACCTTATAGGTTTGTTATGAGAAACAAACAAGATACATTGGCTTATTCAGTAAGTGTTAGCTACTATTATTATTATAAATATCTTTCCCCTTTTCCTGCTCATCTTGGTCTTCCCGATCTCTGTGCTAAGTGTCCCTGGAGAGTGTGAAAGGATTAAGATATGGACCTTGACCTTGAAGAACTAGAATTCCAAAAAACACACAATATTAGAGCCAGGAGAGATCTTCAAGATGATCTAGTTTGACAAGCCCAGAAAGGTTTAGTGAATTGTGACAAAGCCGAGCCAAAGCTCGCGTCCTCTGGCTGTGAATGCTCTTCTTACAGAAGGGCTGCTTTGTCGCTTTGTCTGACTGCCTCTGTCCTTAAATCCTACTCCTTCTAAATTCACATCCTGCCCTGCGTGTTTTCCAGTGCTCTGCCTTTTCAGTGCGTAAACACTGACGTACATGAGGCTTTTTGCACACATTAGACCTGAATATGTCCCTGTACACTCCCTCTTTAAAGTTCCAGGAAGACTTTTTAGGGAAGGTGGACAGGCTGTCTCTCTGTGTGTAATCACAAAGGTGTTTTTATCTTCCTCTTGTATCACAGCCCAAGAGTTAAAGTCACTGTTTGAAAAAAAGTCCCTCAAAGAGAAACCTCCAAGTTCTGGAAAGCAGTCAATATTATCTGTACGCCTGGAGCAGTGCCCTCTGCAGCTGAATAACCCTTTTAATGAGTATTCCAAATTTGATGGCAAGGTAAGTAAAAATGAAACTTTGTTCCTTTAAGTCAAAGCTTGATCTAGTGGAATTCTTGGTGGTGGTATCATCGCCATCATCATCATCATATTTAGGGTTTAAAAGTAAGTCATAGTAGTTATATAGAGTGTCACACTTTCTAAATCCGAAGATATAAAAAGATCTGAATTTGGGCTTAATGTTGTTTCCACAGTTTGATGTTTAAGAGGATTAAAACAAAAACAGTCCTGAGATACGTGTGTCCGTGTTTTCTGTTTTTTTCCTTTTTTTATCTCTTAACTGTACTTGAAGGTTTGGGTTACTTGGGTCGTGATTAATCAAGGGCTATTGTGTTGGGAAAGCCTTGAGAGTGGTCCTGGGAGGCAGTTAGCATTGTCTTGTCTGATTCTTTATTATAGCTACAGAAATTGTTGAGATTAGCGCTTCATTTCAGAATTCTAGGCCATTGCGTTGCTTGTCAGTATTTCATTGTAGGGTATCTTGTTTGGCACTTGCTATGCAGGTGACTTTATTTTTTTCTGTTTGTTCTAACAATTTGCAGTTGTAAAATTACCATTTGTTTATTTTCCTTTCAGAAAAAAAGGCCATTATTTTAGGTGGAAGGTAGTTCTACATGCAGCACCCACTCCCCACCCCCACCCCCTGCCCCAATTCCCTACCATTCTGTGTCTCTGTGCTGAACTGGGCCTCTTTCAGGGGAACAGTAGCAGTTGATTTATATATTTATTGCCATTATGTTTGCTGTCTGGCAGTGGCGTGGGGGAGCTGAGTGATAGCTAGTTGCCTGGAGGGGTTATGTACAATTTGTCTTATTTCAACACCATTGCAATTAATAAATGTACAGCTCTTTGCTTATGTTTGCATTTTTCATATCCCAGTTCTGGTTATGCACTGCTCTGTCAGTTGTCATCTTTGAGGAAGGAGAAGTTTTCTCTTTGAAACACTTTTACTTTGTTCAGTGCAGCATGTTTCCATAGGCTTAAGTGAGCATGTGTGGCCACCGGCGTGTGTGGTTATTGTTGTTGGTGGGGAAAGAGCAAGAACTAGAACCAAACCGCATAAATCACATGAAAATACCAATATGATCAGGAGTCTTCTCCAGAAAAACATCTGAAAGTACTTTTAGTAAGGTAGAGATTGTACTGGCGTAAAGGTTCTATGTTAGCCTGCCCCTGCCATCTTCTCCCATTTCTCCCAGTGGAATGTGGCAAAGAGAAGGAAGGGTCCCCCTAGGGAACAGGAATTATGGCCTCTGGAAAACGGCAAGTTACACTGTAGAGGATTTTTTTCTTAAATACTACAATTGATTTGTTTAGATATGTGAGAAGTTACAGGGATTAGGTTGCATGGTTGGAATTTATAGGCTTCCATTGCCTGAAACCATCTCACTGAGACTGTAATTGCTAGAATAATTAATATGTGATAAGGCTTTGATGCCAACAAAACAGCACAGATCTTTTAAAATATTGTATTCTAGAATCCCCATTTCATTTGATTCTTTTATAAATTGAGGTTTGGATTTGGCAGAAGGTTGTGATCTGTGCTTGGTATATACCTAACTTCTGAAGTAACAGAAATTATTTTTTTAATGTCAAGAAGCCATTTCCTAAGTCACAAAGGAATGATTTTTGCTAGATGTGTGTTTACACTTAAGGCTCTCGACGATTTTGTCATATCAAGTCTATTTGTAATCAAAGAATGTAGCATGGGGCAGTCACCATTACATGTTGATTAAGGAAGATTTATATATCTATAAGTCTGTCTTGTGATGAGTTGCTATTTTGTGATGAGTTGCTATTTTATTATTATCCTACATATTACAGTTGCTAAAATACAATTAAACCCTTGTTCTCATCTATTATTTAATGTTGATGCATTTGGCAGATACGTAATGAAAGTGGCTAATATTTGAAGGATATTGTACTGTACATATTAAATTAGTCTTTCTTTATCTTTGTGAAATGCATCAATATGATATTCAATGACATCTCAATGATTAATAGAGAATTATACTTGAGTCAAGCCTTTTTGTAACCCAGAAATTAAAATGACTATTCAAATAACACCTCAAAATGATCAAATTAGCATTTTGTGATTGCATAATAATGGGATTGTCGTAGTTATAACAGCACCATGGCTGCCTCTAGAGTTAAGATCATGTCAACCCCTTGATAATAAAGCCTTTGCTGTGAGAGTCGACTTTACTAATGTCCAGATTGCTTCTTCCCTTAAATCATTTGATGTTCAGCACTAAATTTTTGTTGCTGCTGTAACTTAAAATTATTTTATTTTTATTCACCTCATCTTTAAGAAGTGAAATGAGTGTGCTGTTTGAATGATTCACCTTCTTGTCATTGAATTCCATGCTTTTTGCCTCAAATGTAAGCATTTCCCATGTATTTTGATAGTCCTTTTTTTTCTGCAAAGGTTTGTTAAAGCCACTAAAATATGTAGTTTTTTTTCCCTACAAATATTCACAATGCTTTTCTTGGGAATAATGCTTGCCTTATTTACATAATTAACTGAGTTGCTTAGGTCTCTTGGGCAAATGGTACATAATTGGGGAGAGAAGGGGACAGGGAAGAGTTTGGGGTCTAATTAAATATGCTAAAAAACTACTTAATTATGTATTTCCTCAAGAGACTGACTGCTGTGAAATCCTCTTTAAGATTAAGCTAGCATGAGATTTGAAAAAAAGGATTTTGTTTTTGATATGGCTTTACAATTACATTTTACTTAAGCCAGCAGTCTAGTGTCTTTAATGGTTTGTGCAACCTGGATTGCTGTTGGTTTTAGTGATTCGCAAGGCAAGCATCTCTTAGCTATTGTGCTAAATTAAAGCGAATACTTTCAAGTAATTTTTGGTTCCTGTAGCTGCTTAATAATTTCTTTTTTTAAATTGGTTAATTTCTTGAAGGCATACAATTGAGAGGGAAAGGCTGTACTTAGGCATGTGCTTTGTTGTAATTTTGACAATTTTTTTGATCAGGTTTATTAGGTTCATGTTATTTCTTTGGCAAATTGGCAGTGCCTATCTGTGGCCTGTTTTAGGTTCATAGATTATTAATAACTGTTTCCTGATTATTTGAAAAAGTCCAAGATAGATTGCAAGTGTTTTTAGGAATGCTTAGTGGATAAGGCAAAACCAGGTTCAACCATCTGCCCTCGTTCTTCTGGCTTGTTGAAAACAAGACCTCTGAATAGCCTTATTAACAAAACAAAACATCTGTTCTCGAGGTTGAGACAATTGGAAAACTTCTTGTGCCGGTCCGGATTTCACAGTGTATGGAAAATGTTGAGAGTTGCTTTGAGCCGATGAATCGGGAGTGGGCTGTACGGATAAGCCTCAAGCACTTAGCCCTGGTTTAAGTGCCCCTTCCATGGGGATTTCTGCCCTGTCCCTCTACCAGCTTCAAATGACGTCATGTTTAAGGATCTGACCCTTTCCTTTCCAGGCCTTATCACTTACTTGAGAAGCTTTTGCTAGCACCTCATCACTATTTTGCAAATATTTTCCTCAGCAGACCGCCAGAAGTTCAAAAGCCCAATAGGGTTAATAACAAAGAAATGGTACTGATTACTGGTTGTGTCATCTGGGTCAGGTTTTTTCATCCAAACCTCCGTTTCTTTCCCTATGAAAAGAAACGAGTTCCTTCCTCACAAGGGTGATGAGATCATCCAATCAGATAAAGTTAGGATTAAGTACCTAGTACAGTGAGAAGCAGTGTAACTTAGTCTGTAAGCAGACCTAGGTTGTAATAAGACCCGAGTTGGAATCTTTACTCCACCACTTAGGGTGTGACCTCAGGCTAGTTCTTTCCTCCTGAAGCTCCAGTCCTTATATGTGGAATGAAATGACAGTGTGTCTTCCTCACGCTGATTAATTGAGATGAAACCTGTTTAGCAAGACATGTAGCACATAAGAGGCACTCAATAAATACCCCGCTTCTGCTTCTTTCTCGCTCTGTAAAGGGTGGGGGCAGTGATGCTGTCTCTCTTACTTCATTAGATTGTTGACAGGATGGAGTGAGAGAAAATGTGCTCTTAAAACCAGGAATCTAGAAGAGCATCATAAAGACCGACAACAGACTCGAAGAAGGTGGCTTGTATATTGAAATCCAGGGAGTCCAGTGGGGTTTTGGCCTTTAACTTTAGAAAGGAAGATTAAGACAAGGAATTACTCCCCCCTCCCTCCCAGCCAGCCAGCCAGCCATCCATCCTTTATTTGACATTGGCTATTTTTTAAAACATCAGGTGAGAAGGTAGTTCCATATTAGTAACTGCTTGGCAGTTTACTACAATGATAAATAATCTTACTTGTTTGACTTAGCTAAATTGTACTCTATAACTATAAGGAGAATGCTTGCCTTAAAAAGGTAGACCCAGTTCTGGTTCATATAGATAACTGTGACTTTGATTGTGTTAACTTGTTAGAAAGGAACCGTTTCTCTGTTAGAAACTGTTTAAACAGGGAAGCTGCAGAGAGCGTGGGGGAAGGGATAATTCATGAGTGCTAATTGCTTGGCTGTTAATTTTCATAAGTGTTGATAGAAGCAGTTCCTTAAATTAAACTTTGTTTAAAATGTATCAGGGGAAATATTCCACAATGTCGAGCCTGAAGTGAAAATTAATATGAATGCTGTGGCAATTAACACATACTGGTTAATAGCTTTTAGCAGCATTTTGGGATGATAGTCCTTAAATACATTTTTGCATGCTGCTCTTGTTTCAGCATTGTTCCAGTCTATGTCTGGATAATTATGAACAAATGTTTTCTACACGCATTGGCATTAAATCGCTCTCTTCAAAGAAAGTCACTTAAAACTTTGCAGAAAAGTATGAAGCCACTGAGAAATGTTGCAAACTCAGAAAAGGTCAGCAAATTGAAATCGCGTTAAAAACCAAAATTGGCTCTAGAAGGAAATGCTCCTCATCTGAACTTGGAATATTTGCTGTTATCATGGGAATGGTTCCCTCTAATATGTTAAGCTCCTTGACCTTCAGCATCTCTTTCCAGAAAACTATAACCTGCACTTTCTAGTGCTGGGTACGTAATGCTGCCTGAGGATTGCTGCCTGAGCCAAGGCATGGCCTTGAGGCTGAGCACCTTCTGGACTCAGCTTGCTTCCCGCCTCTCCACCCTCCAAGTTGGCCAGTGCCCCCCTTATCAGCTAAGGGGCTGAGAAGTTGGCTGCATAATAATCTCCTCCCCTCTTCCTTTCAGGAAGAGTGCTCTTTGGGTTCACTTGCTTAGAGCCCATTAACAGGCAAGTCTCAATAATAAATAAATACAAAGAGAAAAATCTCAAGACTGTGTTTTGAATTGGGAACTCTTTATCTCGCTCTTCCATTGGCTTCATTTTACATACCTTTTTTGGTAAAGGAGAATAAAGTCCCAACATTGTTTTAGCAGTTATTCTCATGGCAATTTATCTCTGAGTGTATTTTGCTAGTCTTCTTTTTCATAGACCAGTTTTTGTTAGTCTGTTCTGTCCTTAAAGAAGATATTAGAAATTCACTCTTTTTACACATTATGGTGTACTAATAGAAGGACCAAATTCATTAATTTAAAAACATCTTTTAATGAGATTATATCCCCCTTACCACTGTATTCATGCTCTCCTCTGCCTGTTGCTGACATTATATTGACTTGGGATTTTTGTCTGGGAGGTATTCAAAAAGAATTTAAATAGGAATCATACAGCAAAGGACAGTATTCTGCTCTGAAGTTAAATTCTCAAGGCTGAGTTCTTAAAATTAGCTTATTCTACCCCAAACTCTTTCTGTTCAGGCCTCATTTCTGCAGTTCGTTGTGAATTCTGCCCATCTGTGGTGGCTTCCTCTGGTCGTGGAGTCATCATCTAGAAATTCCCATCAGAGGTAGAATTCACCATCGGCTTTTGAGGCTTTTCAAAGGAAAGCAGAAGTTTGCAATGGAAAGAACATGTTTGTCAGATGGGTTAGAATTACAGCTTTGCTATTTACTTGCTGTGTAATGTTGGGCAAATCACTGCTTCTTTGAGTCTGTTTTCATGTCTATAAAACAAGATCAATGGTACGTTAAAACATTGTGCGGATTTGATTAAACAAGGTTAATGATACATTAATATGTTGTGCGGATTTGATGAAAATGGGAAATGCATACATAGCAGAGTGCCTGGTACATGGCCAGTGCTAAGAGACTTATTATTTTCCTTCCCTTTTACCACGTTGTTACTTATTTACTTCATATTTACTGAGGGCCTACTATGTACTAGGCACTGTTAAGTAAAATCTGGATACAGTGGTGAGTAAAAACAGACCTGTTTTCAGACCCCATGGAGCTTCTTCTTTTGGCAGGTAGATGTTATGTGAATAACCACCAAGCTAAATGTCCAATTGCAATGATAGTGTAATCATAGCTAATTAATCCCCAAGTTCCAGGAGAGGTACTTGGGGCTTTGAGAGCATTATCATAGGGGCATCTGACCTAGTCTGGGGGGTTCAGGGATGGTTTCCCTGTGAAGGTGATTCTTGACCTGAGAGCTGATGGGTGAGTAAGAGTTAACTAGGTGAAGGGGGAAGAGAAAGGGCATACCAGAATGTCTCCGACAAGGGGGAGTTTGGCAGTTTTAAGGAACTGAAAGGCTGTGTGGCTGGAGACCCTGTTACTGGAACCCCAATGTTTTTCCTCAAGTCTGCCTGTCTGCACTCACTGGCCCAAAGAAATGGATGAGCAGGAGTTTGCAGTACAGAAAGAAAAAATAGTTTCATATTGAATCGGCCAATTTGGAGACGGAAAGCTTACACTCTAAAAACCCCGACTTCCCCAGGGCGTATAGGTTGCAGATTATAAGGGCAAAATTACAAGACACCATAGGTTAGGGGTTCCAGGTCATGCTGGGAGCTGACGGTTTGGAGGTGAGGTAAGAGTAATAAATCATTTCTTCAGGTCTTGAAGACAGTTCTGAGGTCTCCTCTGGCATCCCTCTGTCCAGTCTCACGGGAAAGGGAGTTGTTCCACATTAGGGCTCAGGAGCTGAAACCTAACTTAGGTCAGGATATTATCGTTAGCCTGCCTGAGGTTGGACTGTGTGACAATTATAGGTCCGGGCTACTGTCTTCTGCCTTGGGGGCTGCTGATGATGGGGAGTGGGGGAAGGCTAGGTCTCTGGGGCTGGTGGGGGGGATGATTTCTAGAACTAGGATTTCATCAAAGTCATAAGGACCCACGGTTTCAACCCAAGAGTGAGGTAGAGTGTGGTACAAGGTGAATCTGCAGGGGTAGACCAGATATGGCTGGTAGAAGGGTTCTCTTCAACCCAAGAGCATTGGGAAGCCTTGAACAAATTTAAATGAGGTAAGGTAATCAGATTTGTGTTTTGAAAAGAGCACTGGAGCTGAGCTGAAGCGAATACACCTGAGAAGGGTTTGTGAGGACAGAGACCAATCAAGAAATCTTTTGCAGTGGTCTGGGTAAGAGAGATGGTAACTTTGGCTTATTTATTGATGAAGGAGAATGAGTGAATGAAGAGGTATTTAGTAGGTAAAAGTGGTAGGACTTGATGGATTCTATGTCAGGGAATGGAGGAGAAAGGGTTTCAAGGACAATTTCCTGGTCAGATTCTGGCCTGTGGAACTGGATGGACGATGATACCATCCCTGAATTAGGAAACACTGAAGGAGGGCCAGGGATAAGGAGACGTTACATTGTGAACTGATTTGGGCCTGTTGACTACAGATCACAGCCTCTTACCGTGTCCTTGAAGACACTACACATATCCTTTTATGGGGGGGAAGTGCCCCCTGCTTGTTTGGCTTGCATTTGAGGTGTGATCTCTGAGATGAGAATGGGCTTGGAGTCAGGAGCCTTTTTGTTCCCATTTCACAGCCAACTTTGGAACTTTGGCTAAGGAATTGCCTTAGAACTCAGTTACTCTCCTCTGAAATGGGTTGTACTTGCAGATGCCCAACCCAGCTCACCAGGCCATTAAGAGGAGAAAATTAGAGAGTAATTTTAAATGAGACAGATGTCAGGTATCATTTACGAAAATGTATTGATGGTAATTCTTGGAGGTTCAAGGACTAAGAGATAAAACATGGGCATATTTTTGTTATAACAAGATTAGTGTTGTAAGGACTACCTTCTTCCTAGCTAATGAATCACCAGATTAGTGATTAAATCTGATTGGAATGAATATCAAGCGCCGAGGTCCTGGGGAAAGCCTAGGAGACAATCCTTGGGGGCGTAGTGGGGACTGGGGGCCGGGATGGTGCACTGAGCCTCCTTGTCTGGGGCGTCTTGCTCTGCGGAATTCGCTGTGGAGAGATGTTCTTGTCCGCCAAGTCCTAGGCCCTGATTGTACTTTCTTGAAGACAACTAACCAGAGAAATCAAATGACAGCCTAGGATCACCCCGCTGAGCATTGAATCTAGGTGTTCTGATTCTCAAAGATTTCCATTTTCATTGTTAATGACGCGCTCATATTTGCAAACTGGAAACTTGAGTTCCAGGACTGGAAGACCATGTGGTAGAAAGTACACAGACTTGGAATCAGAAGATGTGAGTTTTAGCTCTGACAATGGCATGGCGTCTGGAACAAGTCACCTCCCATCTCTGAGCCTAGGTTTCTGTATGTTTAGAATGAAGAACTTGGCTTAGCTGGCCCCTTGAATTCCTTTTGGAAAGTTCCATAGTTTCGTGATTGACATCAGTGACATGTAGAAGGTTATATAGATGGGAATACTTGAACTCTTGAAGAGTTGATCTTCTACGTATATGTTGGCACTTTCCTTTTTAAATTGATCATAACAAAACTGACGTAAGGAGTGTTGGCTCCATTTACAGATAAGGAAACTGAGGCTTATAAAGAGACAGTGATTTGCTCAAGGATACCCCACTAGTATGTGACATAGCTGGTATTCAGCTTCTTTTTCCTTATTCCAAAACCACAGCTGTCTTTCCTAGACTTTTTTATAGTCATTGTTCTCAAGGAAGCAAAGCCAAAAATTTTCAAAATTTAAAAACAGAATTTTCCCTTTACTAATGGTCTTGAAGTCTGACACTGGTTTAGATCTTATGAGTTGTGTCTGTTAGATAAGTTACTGCATCTTGTAAGCCTCAATTTTCTTACATGTAAATAAGAAATAATGAGATATTGGGGCTGGGAAACAGAATACTTTACGCATAGAATCTAATGTATGTGCCACAAAATTTTTTTCTTTCCACTGATCTTCCTAGTGTGCAGAGTGGAGCCATCCATCCTCCCATCCCTCCATCTGTCCAACAAATTGTTTACTAAGTACCCACACTGTACTAGTTCATTTCAAATGTTTATTACATACCGGCTTTGTACGAGGCATTGAAAATAAGGTAGGACTAACTGCCCTGGAGGAATTTGAAGATAAGAATGGCCATATAGGGCCGGCTCGGTGGCTCATGCGGTTAGAGCTCTATGTTCCTAACTCCAAAGGCTGCCTGTTCGATTCCCACATGGGCCAGTGGGCTCTCAACCACAAGGTTGCCAGTTCAATTCCCCGAGTCCCGTAAGGGATGGTGGGCAGCGCCCCCTGCAACTAAGATTGAACATGGCACCTTGTGCTGAGCTGCTGCTGAGCTCCCGGATGGCTCAGTTGGTTGGAGCGCATCCTCTCAACCACAAGGTTGCCGGTTCTACTCCCGCAAGGGATGGTGGGCTGCGCCCCCTGCAACTAGCAACGGCAACTGGACCTGTAGCTGAGCTGCGCCCTTCAAAACTAAGACTGAAAGGACAACAACTTGAAGCTGAACGGCACTCTCCACAACTAAGATTGAAAGGACAACAACTTGACTTGGAAAAAAAAAAAAGTCCTGGAAGTACACACTGCACCCCAATGAAGTCCTGTTCCCCTACCCAATAAAATCTTTAAAAAAAAAAAAAAAAAAAAAAAAGAATGGCCATATAGCCAACAAGTGGAGGAGTACACTTCACCGTCAGGTTCACAGCCCAGTGCTGGGGACTGTGACAGTGGCCGTGACTTCAGGTGCATCCCATTGAGCAGAGGAACATGGACAACTTGCTATATAGTAATTGTGATCTGTACGGTAGTAGAGATCGATACAGAAGACCAGGAGTGTGGAGGCAGCTGTGACGTTCATTCAGTTTGTTATCCTACGTGGGTTTGTCTGAATTGTGATCGTATTAATTCCTAGAAGGCAGAGACTCACCTCTGGTCACTCTTAGAACGAAGCTCAGCGTGGCACTCTCCATACATAAATGTGGAA
>NC_138057.1:75069705-75092205 GCF_964194185.1 Rhinolophus hipposideros | reverse complement strand
GTGCTCAGCATAGTGCTCAGTAAGTATGAGAAGGGGGCAAAGAGAGGAAGAAATCTGTGCCCTGGTGGGTTATTTTTGAAATAATTAAAACCACTCGAATGCTAACAACAATAATAGCAGGCAGCATATATTGAGAATTTACTGTGTCCTAGGCACAATTTTAAGTGCTTTACATGCAAAGATTAATTCTTACAACAGCCCTGAGAGGAGGTATTATGATAATTCCCCAGTTTGAGAGGTGAGGAGACTGAGGCACAGAGAGGTTAACTTGCCTTAGGTCGTAGAGCTAGGAAGTGGGGAGTCAGCATTTAAGCCCAGACAGTGTTCTGAATCTCTGCGTTACACTTAACTTGATGTGTGAAGGCTCCCAAAGGTCTTCCACTTGTTATTGTGAGGTTAATTCTCAGCCAGTTTTTAAGTGGTTCCATGTTTTCCCTAAGGGATTGGCTGCAAAGGTGGTGATCATTCCTTTTGCCCTGAGGTTTTCATAAAGTCTTTTTGCCAGTGGAATATTTGTAGCTGAAGCCATTTAGGAGACAATGAGGTGCTTAGGGACAGAGTGCTGCTGTTCTACTGGTGACACAATGTTTTATGTGCTGTGGTGTTAAAGGGTGCAGGCTCTGTTTTCTCAGGCTGGAATGATTGAGGGACATGAGTGAGAGTAAGCAGATTGCAGTTTAATCTTGGAAAGATCGAGGTAATTTGTACAGACCAGCAAGTATTGAGACTTGACTAGGAGAAAGGATATTGCTTGTAGAAAAAGCAAGAAAATATTAAAGTGTATTTTGTGTGCAAAACAAAGACTGTGAAATCAGTAATGTCCACGCGATTATTTTCAAAGAATATTTCCAAAGTGAGATTTTTAAGCCATTTAAAGCTCTGAGTTGATGGAAGTACTTTTCTCCTTTTTCACCGCTCAGTGTGTTCCTGGGGTCAGCTAGCTTCCTTCTCAGTGTCTGTCAGGTTTGACACTTCTCAGATTCACGAGTCGCTCTCTTGTTCCAGGACCTTCTCACATCTCATTTATGTTACAGGCGCAGCTTCAAGGCTGGTCTCCCTGTCACTTGTCCCCTCACCCTTGGTGTGTCAGATTAAAACCCCCCACTGCCCTCCCAATGTAGCAAGACCAAACTCCTCCACCTGACAGAGCCTTTTCCCCCACATACTTTCCATCTTAATTTTTACTGCTCAGTTCAACTTTCATTTACCCATCTCCTACTTTCTTATTGTAGGTATGCTGCTTTAATTAATACATCATTTCTCACTTAAGCTCCACGAGAGTTTAGAGAGATTTTTATTCTTGTTTTCTAGATGAGGAAACCAAGGGACAGAGAGGAAGAAAAAAATCCCACAGAGGAACTGACACATTGGTGCAAAATAATGACTTGTTGAGTGAATGAATGAATGCATGGAAGCCAGTAGTTAAGAAAGCTCATACAGTCTTGCCCCTGGGTCTGTCTGATTCCAGATCTGTCACCTGGCCTTCCAGTCTAGCTCCACTTTGCTTCTTTCCTGACAGTTTTGTTTTCAGACCACAAATGATCATTTTTTCACACGTTTGCTTCCAGTCATTCCTTCAGCCTGGACTATCTGTTGAACCCATTGCCTTCAGAACACAGGGCAAAACTCGCTCTGGTTAGCCCTTTGATATTGAACCACTTTGTATCTGCCCCCGCCCTCTGCACTTCTGTGTCATTTATGCTATACTTAATTAGATACTGATTTGTGACATGTCTAGCGTGTGTGTATGTGCGTCTTCGCAGTTAGACTCCTGGGCTTTCTGGGCAAGGGCCTGGGTGTGGTGGATTAAGGGTCCGACAGACTTGGGTACTGGCTTTGCCACTGACTGTCGACGCAGTTTTGGGTAAAAGCTTAACTTCTGTTGGACCCCTTGTGAGACTTACCTGAAGGATCAATGTGTGAGACAGTGTTATAGTCATTGGCACATACAGGTGACCGAGACGGGTAGATTCTTTGTTCAGTTAATTAATGCTTTTTCAGTTGTGCATGGTCTGGTAACTAGATACACAGCATACCTACCCCGTGTACAGTATTTAATGTAGAGTTATCTCCATACAGCTGAAGGCCATTCTGGCAACTTACAGCTGACGTATTAAAGAATATGCAGCTACCTGGCAGATACTACAGTTAAAGAGTTATTAGGTGTGGGGGAGTTTTGAATTATCTATTGTATATAATTTATGTTTATTGTGTGCATTAACATTTTTCCTATGTACTTTTTTCCCCCTTAGTGTTTTTTGTTTGGTCTAGTTTAGTTTTTTTCTTCTTCTTTCTATTGCTTCATTTTTGTTCTCATCTGTACATCTCTTTCAAGGTAACGTTTGTCTGTTCTAGACAGGACACCTGTCATCGGAGAGGTGTTTGCTGCCTTTCCTTGGCTCAGAGTCATGTTCTTCTTAGAGCTGGTCTCCTTTTTTCTGTTGTTCAGCAACAGTTCCCTCGAGTTCCTTCTGACACAAATCAGTGGAGGAGGAAGAATTGGGAATAGGGAATGGAGTCTCTGCCTGGAGCTGTTTGTCCTTTAGAGGACAGCACCTGGGAGCAGCAGCTGTATTCCCCACACCCGCCACAGCTGGTGCGTGGAGGTCACACATGTGCCAGACTAAACTGAGCGGGTCGAGGTCGGCCACATGGAAGCCGAGACAGACATACCCCCAACAAGTTTTATTTGATTTAATTTAGTGAACACCTATTAAGCCCCTGTTTGTTTGGAATACAGTGTCAATAAACTGTCCCTGCTCTGGAGGAACTTGCAGAAGAGCAGGTACACAAACCACAGTAAAGAAGCATTAGGGAAATGTGAAATAAAGACAATTTAAAACTTTCACATTACCTCTTTTTGAGCAATAGATGCTAAATCATCTTTACACCATTTAGCATAATTTAGGGTTAGACTGTGTAATTTTGCATGCTGCTTTTCACCTACCTTTGTAATCCTTGAATTTTTCTTTTTTGTATAGCGCAAGTACGTTTTTCTTTTCAATGACTAGCTTACACTCCTTTGAGCAGATAGTTCAGTTTCTATGTCTCTTTCCTAGAGGCTGCTTCATGAGCAGTCAGGTGCAGAAGGCAAAGGTTTTATCACGGGGTCGAGCAGTGATCTTGGGGAAAACGCAGTGGTACCAGTCAGTGTGGCCAAACATACAGTGGAAGGCATTTCTCTTGATTTTTTTTATTTATTTGAGTAGCAGTTGGGAACATAGAAAAAGATAAACTGGGAAAAGGGGGAACCCAGTGGGGTAGTTCATATCTAGGAGTTTTAATTTGTGACATACTGGGAAACTTCTCTAATCTTCCGAGAAGAGGCTTGTGCCACTAATGATGGTGGAGGTAAGTGGGCCTGTTCTAAGCTTCTGGCTGTTGGCATAAATAGACATTTAAGAACATTAGATAAATCAGATAGTAGAATTAGCAGCAGTTGTCTACCTGGCCCTGTGGAATCAGTAGGCTTCGTGGTGGGACGGCTGGAATTGCAGGAGAACAGTGTACCACTGGTGAAATGGAAAAGAGGAAGGATTAGGGCTGCGGAGAATAGAGAGGGATGGCTTTTCCCTCCCCTCATACAGAAGAGTCAAAAGATGTGTTTTCCTGCCCCAAAGTTCTGTCGTTTCCTTGCTTAGAAACCTTTTTGATGAACACTTTGAGTTTGTTTCCTCGTGTGAAAACAAACAAAAATGGGGACAGTAATGCCTACTGAATGTGGTGACTTGGAAGGATAAACGGAGAATACCTGTGAAGTGCTGTAGAAGCTGCCTGTGTTACTCTAATAATGAGTTACTATAGTTTGCTTTATGTTTTGAGACTTTGATTTTGTAGCTCCCCTTCATCAAGCGTTTTCAGGATTACATTCCAAAGAGAAATTTAAACCAAGCCTAACTTCACCAGTACTCAGTTTACCCAAAGGAAATGGGGGCTCTTGTAGCTAGTTAGAAAGGAGGCAAAACCACAGTTGTTTCCGTGGGTTGTTTTCTCCCTTTTCCACGTATCGAAGTGTGTTCATATGTTTTGTAAGACTCCCGTACAACTCTCAATTTGATGACAAGAATCGCCATTATTGCTAAATTTATTACACTTTCACCTCTTTTCCCTGAGTGACTCATTATTGAGTTCTAGAAATGCAACTGTGTTTTTGCTGGGGGGGGGCACTTGGGGATGACTTTTAAATAAGAGAACTTTATATTATATTTATCTGTCTGGAGGCAAGAAATCTGTTTCAGCAGATTAAATACAGACTTCTTTATAAAGCCCTGTTTTCTCAAACCTCTTATCAGCAGCACTTGGCAGTAATCACACCTACGGAAACTTGTAATTTTCCTCAAGGAGGTGACACTGACAGAATTAAAAATGAAGGAGCCCCCCTGAAAAGCAAGTTCATTACAAATTAACAGTGGTCTTAGCAAAGCAGTGGGCTAAGGCGTGTCAAATAGCGATATGGATAAAGAAACCCAGCATTTTAAACTGTCAGAGCTGGGAGCAGGGCTAGCCTGAGAACAAATTAATCACATATTGTCAAGGCAAAGTTGCATCAAATTAACACATCGGATTCCAGCATATTAATGTTAGAATGCTTTCACCTGATTATTACTGCAAACCATTGCCACTCTTTGAATGCAAAGATATAATTAAATTGCTAAATAGAAAGTGCATATAATATCTCCACATGCATTTAGGATGCATGAGCTGAAAAGTGCACATCCTACGAACTGACAGATTCTATTTGTAGGGGGAAAACTTTACTTTTTTTCCTTTTTATTTACTTGAGAGTACTAGAGTATGAAATTAGAAAAGTTAGTTATGTTATTCATATCCTATATGAGTTAGATGAAATACAGGTTTAATTTAACTGATTTGCTACATTGGCTATGAGTACATAATTACCTCTGTATTTTTCTGGAAGAGAAATAGGAAAATGTTGCACAGTAGTCCTTTGCAACAAAATTGCTCATTACACATAACCCTTGCAGTGGGTATGTCATCAAAAGTTGCTTTGGAGAAACTAGACTGTTCTGACAACTGTCTTTTATATAGGGGTCCCTTTTCTGGCTGTGCTTAATCTAGTATATGTAATGATATCCAAAACGAGAATTCTGGCAGGAGCCCAGCTGCGGTTGACCTTTCTGATGAAGGAGACCGCCCAGCTCCGGGAAGAACTTGCTTTTCCTTCATCCCTGCTTGTTTATCCCAGGTTACACTGGGCCAAGCCTTCTGACTTGCTGTCTCTGCTGCCCACAGTCAGCCTTGCCGTCTCTTATTCCCACTGAGGCTTGACCACTTTTCCTCTGCCCACCTCTGTTGGTCCTCTGCATTCAAGTCTTCCTTAAAACTCACCGTCTTTCATGAAGCCTCCTTTGATAATCCAGGCATTCACAGACTTCTCTCTCCGGCTTTGGGATACAGCACTCTTGATTTACAGGTCTCACTTAGCAGCAGGTGAAGGACTTGTAAACCTGTAAAGGGAAGTTGGGATCACCAGGACCCAGCATGGGTTCACTCAGAACCAGGCAAGGCCGGGTAACCTCATTTCTTTCTTCGATAAGGTGATTAGCTAAATAGAGAACTATCTATGGTTATGACATTCTGAATTTTAGTAAAACAGTAACTATTTTAGCAAGCTCTTACGCAGTATTCTTGTAGGCAAGCTAGAGAATTGTTGGCTAGTAATGTTGTCAGGTGGGCTTGCACCTGGCTGAGCGACTGAGCAGAGTGGTGATTAATGGATTTGTATTAACCCGGAGAGTTCTCTGTTGTGGCAGGCGGGGAGAGGAGCCTCTGTGTCTTCCTTGTTACCTGGGACTTGAACGAGAATATTGGTGATAGCTGATCACATTTGTGGAAGGCAGAAACTGGGGAGAGTAGCAGGCCTGACCAGTGACAAAGTGGTCTTGACAGGACAAAATCATACTTGCACTTAGGTCCTAAAATACAATCACTTGTGCAGAGGATGGGGGTTGAGAATGGAAGATAAAGATAAGGTTTAACCAAGAAGTACATAAGAGAAAAGGTTTGGCGTCATGGTTGCTTATAAGCTCAGTATGATTCAGCAAAGCCAGATAGTTGGAAGAAAAGCTCATTCATTCATTCATTTCTCAGATATTTCTTGAGTGCCTGTATGTGTCAAGAACTTTGCTAAATGCTGAAGATACAGGGATTAATGAGCTAGACGTAGACCCCAGTATTATGGAATGTGTCATCTTGTAGGGGA
Organism: Rhinolophus hipposideros; assembly: GCF_964194185.1. Lineage (NCBI taxonomy): Eukaryota > Metazoa > Chordata > Mammalia > Chiroptera > Rhinolophidae > Rhinolophus > Rhinolophus hipposideros. The sequence continues at coordinate 75,085,982 of NC_138057.1, read as the reverse complement.
TCAAGACAATTACAGTACAGCGTAATAAATGCTGGGAGAGGGCAAGTTGAGGAGGCTGAGTTCCTTAGAGGAGAGCACCTGGCCTGGACTTGGGATGGGGGAGTTTTAGGGAAGACCCCTTACCTGAGCCCTACGCCACGCCTTGAAGGATGCGAGGGGGCTAGTCAGGCCAGAGGCTTCCAGGTAGGAACATAGAGGATGAGGGTAAAAGAGGCAAGAGATGAGGCTTGGTCAAGGCTTGAATCTATTCCTGATAGTCATATTTTGAGCAAGGGATTGACATCCTTAGGTCCGAATAAATCACTATGCCTCCAGTTAGCAAAAGTAGTAAAGCCTCATGAATGTTTGACGGTAGGGAATATACAGAAGATAGAAGAGGTTTTAATGGCCATGGTGAGGGGCACATCATCTTTATATAACATTAGAGTATCAAATATGCTTTTTAAGAATATATTATTCCCCGTTCAAACAGACGCAATGAAACGTGAGCACTGGTGACTGTCCAGTCTTCCCGGTTTTAGAAATGAAAAGAGGGAGGCCGAAAGCGGGTGGGGTGAGAATGCCTCGCCCGCAATGAGGACAGAGCTGCGGGACCCAGAAACGTTGACAAGGCTCCCCCAACATTCTTGACTCCACCTGACTCGTGAATGGCAGAATTCCTTCGGGTCCCCCACCCCCCAACCAGGAGGCTTCCAGGGAGGGGAAGATTTTGTCCTATTTGATGTTAGATCCTGCGGGAATGAAGCTCAGGGAGTACTTGGATAAGAATTCCCTGTGCGATTTTCAGACCGCTGGAGCCAGAAGGGACCTCAGAGAACAATCCATCTCGTGAGTTTAGAACTGAGGAGAAAGAAGTTCAGCTAGTTATAAATATAGAGAACTTGGGCATCCTACCCTTTACCATTTTACAGTCTCTCTGACAAAGGTGGCCTGTTCATTCATTTAATTTTGCTAAGTGACTACTGGGTGTCAGGATCTATGCTATTTGCTGGGGTTATAAAGATGACCTGGACGTTATCCCTGTCCACACAGAGCTTACATTCTCGGGGGAGCAAAAGGTACATAAATATAATTTTACAATGGAGAGTGTAAGTACAGCTTGAGGAAGTGAACTTCAGGAAGTCAGAGGAGGCCATATGTGGGCTGAATCTTAACAGATAAACAGGAATTCACTGACAAAGGAAGACATTCCAGGCAGAGAGAAGAGAACATGCAAAATATAGAAAGCATGGTATATGACAATATGAAATGCAGGTGATGAGGTGAAAGAAAGGCTATAATTTTCCAGTTTTATTGAGATATAATTGACACATAATTTATATTAGCTTAAAGTGTATGCAGCATAATGATTTGATGTATGTATATATTGCAAAATGATTGCCACAGTAAGAAAAAGGGTATTTTAAATAAAATGTTTCACCCTATATAATATCAAGAAAAGTCACACACATATGAAGGACATTATCCTTCCACTTGTGAACTGTGCTCTCATTATGTCACTTGAGACAAAAATGTGTCTCTTCAACAAATGGTGCTGGGAAAACTGGATATCCACATGTAAAAGAATGAAGTTGTACCCTTACCTTATACCATAGGCAAAAATTAACTCAAAATGGATTAAAGACCTACATGTAAGACCTGAAACTATAAAACCCCTAGAAGAAAACATGGGGGGAAAGCTTCATGACACTGGATTTAGCACTGATTTCTTGGATACGACACCAAAAACATAGGCAACAAAAGGAAAAATAGACAAACGGCACTACATCAAACTTAAAACGTGCAGCAAAGGAAACAGTCAACAGAGAGAAAGGCAACCTACCGAATGGGAGAAAATATTTGCAAACCACATGTCTGATATGGGGTTAACATCCAAAACTGATAAAGAACTCCTACAATTCAACAACAACAAAAACTTTCCAACTAAAAAATGGGCAAAGGACTTTTCTCCAAAGAAGATATACAAATGACCGACAAGGATATGAGATGATGCTTAACATCACTAATCGTTAGGGAAATGCAAAACAAAACCACAGTGAGGTATCACTTCGCATCTGTTAGGATGGATATTATTTAAAAATTAACAGAAAATAACAAGTGTTGGCGAGGACGTGGAGAAGCTGGAACCTTTGTGCACTGTTGGTAGAAATGTAAAATGGTTCAGCTGCTATGGAAAATTGTATGGAGGTTCCTGAAAAAATTAAAAATAGAATGATCATATGATTCAGCAATCCCATTTCTGGGTGTGTACCGAAAAGAATTGACAGGGTCTTGAAGCGATATTGCACACCCGTGCTCATTGCAGCATTATTCACACGAGCCACGAGGTTGAAGCAACTTAAACGGTCACCAACAGATGGATGGATAAAGAAAATATGATATACACATATAACAGAACATTAGTCAGCCTTTAAAAAAGAAGGGAATCGTGTCACATGCTACAGTATGGATGGAATCATGAGGACATTATGCTAACTGAAATACGCCAGTCACAAAACGACAAATGACTCCACTTCCATGAGTGAGGTATCTAAAGTAAACTGTTAGCAATGCAAAGTAGAGTGGTAGTTGCCAAGGGCTGTGGCGAGGGAGAAAGATGAAGTTGTTGTCCAACTGATATGGTTTCATCTCTCTAAGGTGAAAAAGTTCTAGAGATGTGTTGCACACTAACGGGCACACAGTTAACACTACTGTCCTGTACACTTAACATGCAGGTAGAGCTCACTCATCCATACCAGTAGAGGCAGGCAGGGCCATGGACAATACAAGTCATTTGTCGATGTCTCTGGAGTACAATCAACGTGGATTTTGCAATACTTAACTCATAAACATATTCAAGTGACATGAATATCAAATCAGTTTGCAGGCTCGAGCCGAGAAAACTGTGTGGGGCAGTAGGATGGAAGAGCGCTGGGAGGCGGAGGCAGTGACCCTGGAGTGCACTAAGGCCTTACACCAGACCTCCTACATAGGAGAAATGGAAGAGTCAAGGCCAGGAAGTGATAACACTGCCACTCTGGGACCCTCTGAGGTAGTCAAGGGTCTAGGAACTCGACAATAACTGGCTAAATCTCCACTGTGCCAGCGGCTTTGTAACTTACTACCTCTGGCTTTCCATAAACTATGTGGTTTAATTATTTTACAGATGACGCTGCTAAGGCTCAGAAAGAGGAAATCCTTTGTCCAAGGCAGGGAAGCAGCCCTGGAATTTCAGTACAAGTCTAGGGAGTGAGGGCTCTCTTTGTTTTCCTCCCACAAATAGCCCCCACTGAACACTTAACCATGGGAAGATGAATGCTACTCCCTTTGCTGTGCCCAGCCCGGCAGAGCCACGCACAGCCTGAGAACCTTTTTACTATATGCTCAGATCTTCCTGGGTCTTCCTTCCTGGGATTCTGTAAGTCCCAATTCAGTGGCCTGGTTCCCAGTCCCCAACAGCTTCTGGTGGCCTTTGTCTGAATAAAGGCTGTTTCTAGTTGCCAATGTCAGGCTTACAGGACTCACACTAAAGTAGGCCTTCTCTGACTCCCTGAAGTTCACTTCCTCAAGCTGTACTTACACTCTCCATTGTAAAACTATATTTATGTACCTTTTGCTCCCCCGAGAATGTAAGCTCTGTGTGGACAGGGATAACGTCCAGGTCATCTTTATAATCCCAGCAAATAGCATAGATCCTGACACCCAGTAGTCACTTAGCAAAATTAAATGAATGAACAGGCCACCTTTGTCAGAGAGACTGTAAAATGGTAAAGGGTAGGATGCCCAAGTTCTCTATATTTATAACTAGCTGAACTTCTTTCTCCTCAGTTCTAAACTCACGAGATGGATTGTTCTCTGAGGTCCCTTCTGGCTCCAGCGGTCTGAAAATCGCACAGGGAATTCTTATCCAAGTACTCCCTGAGCTTCATTCCCGCAGGATCTAACATCAAATAGGACAAAATCTTCCCCTCCCTGGAAGCCTCCTGGTTGGGGGCTGGGGGACCCGAAGGAATTCTGCCATTCACGAGTCAGGTGGAGTCAAGAATGTTGGCGGAGCCTTGTCAACGTTTCTGGGTCCCGCAGCTCTGTCCTCATTGCGGGCGAGGCATTCTCACCCCACCCGCTTTCGGCCTCCCTCTTTTCATTTCTAATACTGGGAAGACTGGACAGTCACCAGTGCTCACGTTTCACTGCGTCTGTTTGAACAGGGAATAATGTATTTTTAAAAAGCATATTTGATACTCTAATGTTATATAAAGAAAATTAAATAATTTTTATATAATAACAAAAAAGTAAAGCCTCATGAATATTTGACGGTTGAGAATATACAGAAGATAGAAGAGGTTTTAATGGCCGTGGTGAGGGGCACATATCTTTGGGGGAGTGTGAGATTTTTATAGTCATCAGAAGGGGTCACAGGTTAAAGATGGTCATGAAACACTACATTAGTTTCTGTTCCTTTTCTCATTTTCTGTGATTCGATAATGATGAAAATTTCACAGAAGGCTTCAGTGGGATGAGCCCTACTTCTGTTGTATATATGAGTTGTACCTACAGATTTTGTTTGCTTGTTTATTTTTCTAAATTGAATCTTGACTCTACCACTTACTAGCTTGTGACCATGGGCAAATCACTTAGTTTTTGTAAGCCTTAATTTTTTTCCGTCTGTTAAAGGGATATGATAACACCTTTATAAGATGGTAGTAAGAATTAAATGAGGTAATTAAAGCTCTTAGCTTAGTATCTGGCACATCATAAATGTTCCATTCATGTTAGTTATTATAGTTAGGGATTTGGAGGTGAAAATTAAGCATACCTTTCGCTGATGTGACTTTGAAACCTTGAGTGTTAGATGTAGAAATCAGGAAGGTTGGGCCAGCCTGGTGGCTCAGATAGTTGGAGCACCATGCTCCTAACGCCAAGGTCGCCGGTTTGATTCCCACACGGGCCAGTGAGCTGCGCCCTTTACAGCTAAGACTGTGAACAACAGCTCTCCTTGGAGCTGGGTTGCCGTGAGCAGCCGGAGGTCGGTGTGAGCTGCCACGGGCGACTGTGTGCCGCCCGTGAGCAGCCGGGTGCCAGTGTGAGTGGCCAACAGCTGGCGTGAGTGACGGGTAGCCAGCGTGAGTGGCCAGCAACCATTGTAAGGTGCCGTGGGCTGCCGTGCACTGCCATGGGCTGCCACGAGCAGCCGGCAACTATTGTGAGTGGCTAACCGATGTGAGTGGCAACCAACTGCCTCAGCTGGGGGGAATGCAAGGCTCATAATACCAGCATGGGCCCGGGAGCTGTGTCCGACACAACTAGACTGAGAAACAATGGCTTGAACCGGAGTCGGGGGAGGCAAAAGAAAGGGGGGGGAATCAGAAAGGTGGAATTAAATATTCATTTTATTGTTGGCAATTCTGGTTAGTATCTGCAGCCGTAATATCTCTCTACCTCCTCCAAGTGTAGACCGGCGCTATCCAGTATGATGGTGGAAAATGTTCTGTATCTGTGCTGTCCAATATGGTAGCCACCAGCCACGTGTGACTGTTGAGTGTTTGAAATGTGACTAATGTAACTGTGGACTTTAAATTTTAAGTTAAATAGCCACATGTGGACAGTGGCTACTGTATTGGGCAGTGCAGGTCCAGACGTTGGGCTGCCTCACCCAAGGACAGATTGGACCTGCATTGCAGGGAGAGAGACTTATCAGAATTGCTTTCCATGTCAGAGAGAACTGGGCCCTCAGACCTGCTTCTAGAAGGCTGGCCAGGGCCCTGGCCCCAGAATTTTGCACACAGTGCCAGTTGCTGAGCAGAGACTTCTGAGAGAGCGTGGAACAGGTGAGACTAGGCCACGTAACTATTCCTGGGACAAAGAGAAAGGGACTACTCTGCCTGGTACCATGTTTCCTCGAAAATAAGACCAAGCTGGACAATCAGCTCTAATGCATCTTTTGGAGCAAAAATTAATATAAGACCCGGTCTTATAGTAAAATAAGACCGGGTCTTATATAATATAGTATAGTATAATATGATGTGATATGATATGATGTGATATGATACGATATAATTTAATACCGGGTCTTATATGAGACCTGGTCTTATATAATATTATGTAAGACCAGGTCTTACATTAATTTTTGCTCCAAAAGACACATTAGAGCTGATGGTCTGGCTAGGTCTTATTTTTGGGGAAACACGGTATTTCTAAAAGGGCAGAAAGACTTACTTTGTGGCTAAAGCTAGAAAGCCTGGGAATAGAAGGAATAGTTCCTCTTATAATTATAGTGGCTAAATGTTGTGCAAAGCATTTTCTTAACAATACATTTTAAGCTTTTAATGCCTTAATGTAAAGACTTTTTAATATTTATTTTGCTTCATTCTTCACTTTAAATATGACCCCTTTTTTTTTCTTGTGTACTTGTGGATTTTTTTTTAATTGGGGAATATTGGGGAACTGTATTTTTCCAGGACCCCATCAGCTCCATGTCAAGTCATTGTTTTCACTCTATTTGTGGAGGGCGTGGCTCACTGGCCCATGTGGGAATCAAACCGGCAGCCTTGGAGTTATGAACACTGTGCTCTCACCAACTGAGCCAAAGGGCTGCCCTACTTGTGAAATTTTTTTTACTATGTTTTTGGATGATCCAAGTGTAGCTTATCTATCAGACAGAATGAAGACAGATACTTAAAACTACCATTAAAATGAAATGTTTAGTAAGCCTCTGCCCTGAATTCAATCTTACCTTATTTATATTGAACAAGACTTATAAAAAGTCAGCTGCTGCTTTGTGGTTTTGTTTTTTCCTTCATATTTTTTTCATCAGGGTTAAATATTAAATTGTATCCTAGGTCATATAGCTTGTTTCTAGAAAGAGGAAAGTTGATGTTTCTTTTGAAACTTTCCCAAAGGAGCATCTTGCTTTTCTAGCCTTACAATATGTGCAGTAATTGTATAGTGTTGTGGTGTGGGCCAGCCTGTTGTCCATGAGTAACTAAGTGAATTCGAAATGACAGTATTTTGGAATCAGATCTTACATTTGGCAATTTGTCTCAAGTCCCCGGTACATTTATAGCCCCCCTCGTTTTATTAAACAGTGGTTACACATCTAACTTTTCAGTCGATATCTTTCTCATTAAGTATATTCAGACTATTAAATAGTGGCCTCAAAGACCCATGTTAATTATAGGATATAAGCAGTTACTTTAATGACCATGTAATTTATATAGTGAAGATATAGCATATTTAAAGCACCCTTCAATTAATTAGAGGCAGCTGTTTAATCTACAGGTATAAAAATTTCAATTAAAACAGCTTTGCTAAACTTCTTGTCCGATTTTATTGTATATCGTGTGGTTCAGTTGATTGAAAGAAACATCCTTGAAAATATTTATTGCCTTGCAATGGTAAAGCATTGATTAAGCATTTTCTGTGTGCTAGGCATTATGCTAAGTATTTTATATATATATTATCTCATTTAATTCTCACAACATCCTGTCAGGTAGGTGAGATCACCGATGTGAAAACTCTGAATCTCGGTTTTCTCTCCTTTATTCTGGGGAAAATATTACCCACTTCAGTGTGTTATGAGGATTAAATGAGATAATACATACCCTCCTTGAAATAAGTACTCAGTAAATGATAGCTGCTATTGTTTTGTCTTATTATTTTTGATTGCATGGTTTAGGTAATACTTTTTATGGTTCAAAAGTGTAAAACGGTCTACAGTGAAAAGTATCTCCCGCCTGTCCCCCATTCATTTAGTGTTTACCCATATCTATTTGACTAGTTGGTTGTACATTTCCCAGAGTGTCCATACGCAAATATGAATATATTTTTTTCTACCCTTTTACGCAAAACGTAATATACTGTTATTAACACTGTTCCAGAGCTTGCTTTTTTTACGTCACAATATAACTTGGAAATCTGTCTATATTCGTACCCAGAGAATTTCTCATTTCATCATATAGCTGCATAATATTCCATTGTTTAGAAATATAATTTCCTTAGCCTGTTGATGGAGACTTGAGTTGTTTGTAATCTTTTGCTATTACAAACAATGCAGCAGTGAATAATCTTGTACATATGGCATGTTGCATGTGTGCAATTATATATGTAGGATAAGTTCCAAGAAGCAGAATTGCTGGGTCAAGGGGAATATGCATTTGTAATTTTTGTAAGTATTGCCAAATTGCCCTCCATAGGGATTATGCCAATTACACTCCCACCAGCAATATTTGAGAGTGCCTGTTTCCTCACAGCTTCACCACAGAATTTATCAAGTATTTGGAGTTTTGCCAGTCTAATAGGTGAAAAGTGAATCTGTGTAATTTTAATTTGCATTTCTCTTATGAGTGAGATTGAGCTTTTCATCATTTGTTTAAGAACCTTGGCAGTTTTGGGAACTTCCCAGATGTATCAGATTCTTGATTTTTTTCTTATTTTCTAGGAGTTCTTTATATATTAGGGAGATTAGTCCAGTTTATTATCATTCGACTTTGATTTTTTTTTTACTATACACAATGTTTTTTTTAATGTAGTGAAATTTATCATTTTTGTCCTTTATAGCTTCTGAATTTTGAATTCGTTTGGGGAAGTTTTTTTTTTTTTCCATATGTTCTGCATATTGCTTTTTGCTATTTTAAACGGAGTCTTATTTTCTGTTATGTTTCTAACTATTTATTGTGTGTATGAAGGCTGCTGATTTCTTTATTTTGTATTCCTTTACATTACCACATTTTTTGTTTATAATAGTTTTTCATTAGTTGTTACTGAATTTCCATAACTACAGGGATATAGTTAATATACAATAATATATAGAATAATGTAGTGGTTTCTTTTTACCTTTGACTACTTTCTCTTGCCTGGTGTTGTTCCTGTTTTATCCCTGTTTTATCGTCATTACTGCCACTGCCGCCACCCCAGTGCTTGGCGTTGAGCTAAAAATTGGTACAAAGTAAATGTTTATTCTCTCTCTAAATTGCAACATAAATATCTCTAAAATGTAGCTAGCCAGTGTTTATATCTAGCAGAGAATATTAAGACAAATTTTAATGAGTGAAAAAAGGGAGGGAGGAGTTGAAAATGTCTTTGTATTCTTGTGACCCTTTCCTTCAATGCTTGTAAGAACCTGTATTAAATAAGGTGGTGTTTTGGGATTGTTTGTTTCTTTGCCATTGTTGAAAAACATCATTTGAGGTGTGTATTTTGAGTGACTGTGGGTCTTTTCTCCCTTAGAAATCACTTGATAATCTTTTTTTTCTTTCACTCTGGAAAAAAATTAGTACTTGACAATATACAAGAAGATTGTATCTTTGTGTTCTACTGGTAATAACCTTGCATTTTATTAAATGTAGACCACTGCAACTGAAATCAGTTTAAGGTTTTCCAGAGCTTCAATTAAACTTAGTAGGAATTTTGGATTTTTTTTCCTGCTAACTTCCTATTCCTTGATTCATTGTATACTCCCATAATCAGTTGTCTCTAGCATTCAACCTTCTGCTTTGAGGGTTGTGTGCTTTTTTTTGTAAACTATAGGGGACCAGAAGAATTTGAAAAGGAAAGAGCATGAAGAGGAATTCATAGTATTCTTAGCACCTAATGCATTTCTCTTTCCCTCCCTCCCTCCCTAAATCCTTAAAGGAAATTGTTGGTTGCTTGGGAATAATGGGTACTTTTCCTGTCCACATAAACTGGAAAGATTGTGAGGCTCCTCGTTCACCTGTAAAGTAGAGAAATGGGTTTACTTGTAAATATGTCTTAAATTTTAAAGAATTAAATACTAAGTAGACACACAAAATATTTTAAAGATAACATACAAGATATAAATAGTTGTAGAATAGTCACTCCTATACCCATCACCCAGTTTGGAATAAAGGACATTACTTTTATGTTTGAAGTCCCCTTCTCTCTGTATCCTCCTTGCTCTCCTACTCACTGAAGTCTCTTTAATTTTCCCTCTTCTTATAGCTTTATTTGATATATTTGTATCCCTAAATAATATATTTTTGAACTTTATATAAATGGAATTGTGCTTTAAGTATTTGTAACTTTTTTCTCTCAACATTAAATTCCTGAGATTCACCTGTGCTTATGCCTGTAGCCATTCATTTTCATTAATGGACATACCCCGTTATATAAGTATACTGCAGTCTATCAGTTCCGTTTTTGATGGACATTTGGATTATTTACAGTTTTGCTATTAAAATCAATACTATTTATACATATTTCACATGTGCACCCAAGGCAGTGGCTTACAAACATTTTGATCATGAATCACATATAATAATAGATCCATATTACATCCTGACCCAGTACATACACATGTAAATATGTGTGTACATATAGTTAGTTATATGAAGCAAAATTTTCATGGAAGAATACTTAGTTTTACTAAGTGCAAACACACTCTGATATTTTTAGTTCTAATCTAGTCTAATTTTATTTCGTTTTTAAAATGTTGGTTAAAATTGGCTACATTGATTTCCCAGCCCTTAGGACCATGGTTTGAAAAATTCTGTTCCAGAATACATGCAGATGTGGAATTACCGAGTTATAGGATATGTGTGCAGCTTCAACTTTCATAGACAATAAAATTGTTTTGCAAAGTGGGTATTCCCTCTTAACATTCCCTCTAGCAGTATAGTGTGTAAGTGTCCCACTAACCTCATCAGACTAATTTCTCTAGTCTTGTACGTACGAAACCGTGTCTTGTGATTTGCATTTGCATTTCTCAGATTATAATTGAGATTGACATCTTTTGTGTGTATGCTGGGTATTTATGTTTCCTGTTCCTGTGAAGTACTTGTTCAAGTCTTTTGCCCATTTTTGTTTACCATTTCTTACTGATTTGAAGGAATTTTTTTAAATGTGTTTTGGATAGTAACCATTTTTATGTACTTGGATGCTAATCCTTCTATTGCAAACGTGTTTTCCTGATTTGTGGCTTGTCTTACTATATGATGTTTTGGGATGAATAGAAATTCTTATTTTTAATGTATTGAATTTGAGTCTTTTACTTCATTATTTTATATTTTTTGTATCTTGTTGAAGAAATCCTTTCCTCCCCCAAGATCATAAAGATATTTTCCTACATTGTATGTAAAATTTTCATCCTTAAATAATTAATTTGGAATTCTTTTTTTTTTTTTCAATGTGTGATGTAAGGTAAAGGTCCAATTTCATTTTTTTCTGGATGGATAATCAGTTGTCCTTCAGTTATTTGTTGAAATGTCATCTTTCCCACTGATCTAGGATGCTAGCTCAGTCATGTATCAAATCTGTGCTGTTTCTGAATTCCCTCTTCTGTTCCAATGGTTTTTCCTCAGTTTAATGCCATGCTATCTTAATTATTTCAGGTGTAAAATAATTTCTGCTACCTGGTAAGTCATACCCCCTCAACCTCCTTTTTCTTATTCACAAGTGTCTTGTGTATTCTTGACTCATTGCCCTCCCATATAAATTGAAACTGCTAGTCAAGTTTTTCAAAATTCCTATTGAGATTTTTATTAAAATTGGACTAAATTTGTAGAGCAATTTGGGAGAATTGACATCTTTACCATTTTGAACATGATTTATCTTTCCATTTATTTAAGTAATATAAAATGTTTTCCGTAGAATTTTATAGTTTTCTCTATAGAAGTCTAATATGTCTTTTGTTAGATTGATTCACATATGCTTAATATTTTTTTATTCTACTCTCAATGTTTTTTAAATCATACCGTCTCCCTGTTTGTTGCTAGTATATGGAAATGCTAGTTGTTTCTTCTACATCGATTTAATTTCAACAACCTTAATAAACTCTCACTAATCCTATTTTATACCTTTTTTGGTATAAAAGTTACCAAAGTAGTTAGTGAGTTAGTGCCGTATCTGTACCTTTAACAGGTTGTTCAATCACTCTTCGTCTGACAGCTTTGGGGTAGTATGGTGTGTGAAAATACCAGAGGATCCCATGGGTATGTGCTATTGCTGCATCTTCTTTGCCATAAAGTGGGTTCCTCAAGTGGTGCGATATTCTGTGGGCTGCCATTTTAGTGGATCAAACACTCTGAGATCATGGTGCTGGCTAAGGCGTTACTGGCAGGAAAGGTAAACCTGTACTTGAATAAGGCTGATCTCTGCCAAAACCACTTTCGGAGTCGGAGAGGTCCAGTGGCTGGTTGGTCTCCATAAGGGTTATGCTGTATTGGGGGCTCAGCATTGTTCTCGGTGGCCGTCAGGTTGGATAACTTGCCAGTGGGCAGTAGTAATATCATCCTTGGTGAGTAGAATCTTCTACTTGGGCCCTGCCCCTCTGACTACTCTGTTCACATGTGTCCATGTGGCAGCCTGGGGGGAACCAATAACAAAGACTGGTTGAAGTGAAAAGAAGTCTGTGTCGGAAGTCCCCAAGGCAGTGATTCACTAGGAGGACTCAGCATATAGTTGTGTTCGTGTCTATGATTTATGACAGCAAAAGGATACAAAGCATAATCAACAAAGAGAAAAGGCGTATGGGGCACAGTCAAGAGGAAATGAGGCACACACTTCTAAGAGTCATCTCCCAGTGGCATCACACAGGACATGCTTAATTCCCGCAGCAGTGAGCTGTGTCAACATGGGTGAAATATTGTCTACTAGGGAAGCTTACTAAATACTTAGTACCCAGGGTTTCTTTTGGAGGATGGTAACATTGTACCCTCTGAGTCCTGGCATGTACCAGAATTCCCTAGTCCTAGAAAGAAGGCATATGGTTGTGTTCAGCACGTGCCATGTTATTTGTGTAGTTTAGGTCCACTTAGCCACTCTTACCAGTTAGGGTAGTGGGAATTCTGAGGTCCAAGTTCCCAACTGTACACATATTTTAACTTCGTGACACTTCTTCTTCCACACAAAGGAGATGAACAAATGTATTTTCTCAAACTCTGGCTATTGGGAAGATTACCTATGACTGTTGTCTTTTAAGGCTGCTTCTAAGTGGAGCTATAGTGTAGCTGTCGTCCATTTTCAGCTTCTACAATGTCCAAAAGTTCTTGAAGTGTTCGGAGTCCCATTTCTCCGAATATGTTCCTTGATCATCTATATCTTTTAACCTCTTTTTCATAATTTCTGTGTCTGTGTCTTTTTGTGTTTTATTCTAGGTAATTTCTTCAACTGTATCTTCCAGTTCACATGTTCTCTCTTTAGCTGTGAAACCCATGTATTGCATTTGCAATTTTAGTCATATTTTTCATTTCTAGCAGGTCCCATTTTGATCTTCTAAAAATCTTGGTGATTTTTAAAAGTTTTTATTATAAAATATTTAATAATTTTATTAGTAATTGTTCAGTGAATACAGTTATAGTTACCACCTATGTTCTTTAACACTATTCTATATTTTCTTTATTTATGTTTTATTTAGCCATTTCAAAATTGCCTAAATTCTTTAGCTTGCATCTCCTAAGGATAGTGACATACTCAATCATAATATCAGATCACATCTTGGATAATATTTTATATACTCATATAGTAAGTACCTTGGTCTTATCCATATTTTTAATACTTTAAAATTTTTCTTTAAACATTTTATATTCTGTTTCTGCTCATTCTGTTGTGGGTCTTTTATATAATGCCTTCTATGTTTTATGCTTTGGGGCTATAATAGCTTATTTCCTGTAAAGTTTCTGTTGGAATTATTTGAGTCATGCAGGTTCCTCCTGGGAGGGTTGGTTTGTTTCTGCCTGGTACCTATGGGTACGACCAGCCCCGGACAACTTTAAATTCTTAGTATGAGTCCTTCTGGTCCATCAGGTAATGTGAATTTGGTATGAAAATCTTATATGAAGGTTGGTTTGTGGTTATAAAGTGTCAGAAGAAAAAAAGCTTTTTTGGACAGGCAGTTTTCCTTGTCAAGTATGAGGGGGCTTATTTCTAATTTACTCTCACATATAGGTCTTTGGGGTTCCAGCTTTATTATATAGATTATGGATGGGCTGTCCTGTGTATTCAGCTGACCAAGAAAGCGGCAGTTAATAGTACCTTGTTTGACAAATATTATCTTTAAGACAAAAATTGTGTTGTTTTCCTTTCTGGGTTCCCCTTTTCACTTTTGGGCCTTTGTGAATTCCTTAAAGACTTGCCACCCTACTGAATCAGGTAAAATAAATGTTTTTATGTCTTATCCAAATCTAGTTGTTTTCTATTAGGGTATGTATTTTGCCATGTGGCTGAAATAGAAGTCCTTTAGTAAAATAGGACCTTTTTAAAATTTTTTTAATGTGTTGTCTTAAATGATAGGGAAAAAATACACATTATAGAAGGAAGAGAAAGATAAAGAGTTCATACATAAAATGTCATGGTTCTTGATTTCAGTCAATGAAAATGTTGATTCAAAATATAATACAAGTCTTCTCCCCCACCCCCACCTCCACCCCCAAACAACTTTTAAAATATATTGGAGAGAATTATAGTAGTAGTTAAAGATTGTGGTCTTTTGAGTCAGTCAGATCTGGGTTTCCATCTGAGTTCTCTCACTAGCTGCGTTTCCTTTAATCATTTCTTTAACTCCTTAGCAGTTTGTTTATCTGTAGAATGGAGTAAGTTAGGACAGGTTTGAGGATCAAAGGAGATAATCTATATAGAAGGCTCAGCCTAGTGCCTGATACATGGAGTAAACATTAGCTACTTCTCATTTTAGTCATTCTCTTTCCAGAAGTGTTCAAGGTGCCAATTCAGAGTGTGAAATGGGCACCATCTCACATTATATATGTAATAGCATAAAATTGAGTATGGGTATGTGGAAGACACTACCATAAAGGCACAAAAGATGAAGCAGGCAGTATAAAGGTTGGCAGGTGACCAAAGCCAAGGAGGCCTGCTGGCTCCCCTCAGCTTTCCACAAGTATTCTTAGGGATACTTTCCAATCTGCCTTTTCATTTCATGTTCCGTTTAGTTAGTTCAGGAGCATATATATCTGTATCCCTTTAGGTCAAAGGGTGTTTTCACTTCCTGTGGCCCAAGGGAGCTGCCTAGGGTACTTCAGAAGAAGAAAGCTCGTTCCCTTCTGCAGGGACCGCAAGGGTAGTTAGGGATTTTCATTCTCATGAGTTCAACAAGTAACCATTTGGTATCGCCACAATTCTGGAAGTTCATCATTATAATAGAAAAGAGACACAGTTGCATTCTTCTGAATAGAAAAATGTCTAATCAGTAGGAATACAGGAATATATACCATGCGGCATCAGCATATATCAAATAGTATGAATCGTTTAGATTTTTTTCCTCTTCCACTTGGTATGACTCAATCTCATTCTTGTATAACTTTTTCGTTAGGCTCCACTGTGGAGCATCAAAAAGAAGAGGAAATTGTGTCGCCCACTGCCATCTAATCTTTTGCTCTATATTTTTGCTTGCCCAAAGACAAGAAAAGTGTGTCTTATTCATTGTCTTTGTATATTTCTCTTGGTACTACTATTGTCACTTTGGTTTTTAGTAAAGGAAATTGGCTTATTTGAAACGTTTGTCTTAATCCTCTATGGAAATATCAGTTTACGGGAAGGTTAAGGCAGCTCGTTTGGGCTCCTCTCAGAGTCTCTGCTGCAATTGTCGGAAAGGAAACCCCAGGGAAACCCTGGAGCACAGGCAGTGGCTGCGCAGAAGACAGCACTCCAGATGCTTTATCAGGGGCTGTCTGGAGAGCAGAAATAATGGTCTGAAGACGGAAATGCTGATGTCTCCACTTTCTCAACTTAGCACAAACATCTTCTTTATCTTTGGTGGAGGCTCCAAGAAGCCTTAAATGCAAGTGTGATTGTTTTTAGAATCCTGGCTTTAAAAGCATGGCATTTGGGGGTTTCCTCGACTTGAATTCTTTTTTTACAGGAAGTGGATTCATAGCAATTGCATCCACTGTCAGGGCCATTTCTCATTCTGTGCTGACTTGTTCACTGTTTACATGAAAGGATGCAGGAAGTGAGAGAAGTAAACATAAATAGATAAATGAGAACACAAATAAATAAAAAGCTTTACTGCCTTGTCACATAGCAAAAGGGCCTGACTGTAACATAATGGGAACACAGCAGCTATTTGATTAAAACTTTGAGATTTTTCCTGGAAACTTCAAACCATGTCTGATTTTTCTTCTTCTTTAAATGACACCACGCCATGGGAGAAGAAGTACCCTAGAATGAATGCCATGTTGCAGGGGGCGTGGGTGCATCGCCATTCCAGTTATGGCATGTGCTGGTATGAAGGACTCTGGCTGCTGCCCACTCACATGTCCGTCCTTGGGAAGGCCCAGAAGACAATTTGTAAATGATTTGCTGCTTGTGCCCATGCAGTCTTTTTTTTG
>NC_138057.1:74904253-75069505 GCF_964194185.1 Rhinolophus hipposideros | reverse complement strand
AAACTGAGGCTGAGAGAGGTGAACACTTGCCTGAGTTGACACTATTAGTAAGGAGTGAAGTCAGAATTCAAACCCAGGTCTGTGGAATCCAAAATCTCATTTGTTTTCTTTCCAGTTTCTATCACATGGACAGTCTCAGAGACACCCTTCCCCTGCCTTTGTGCTTCGTAAATATGAAAGTAAGAGAAATTTACAGTAATTCTTCTTAGGTGCCAATGATTTGAGTTTCTTCAGTGCAGTGAGCATAATGCGGTGGTTCTGTGTTCAGGGACATTTCGTGCTTTTGTCCCGCTTTCCTATTTGGGACGCAGAATCTGCAGTGTTGGCTGCAGTCCCCTAGGCTTGCCCTCAGCCCATTGCACGTGGCCGTCTCATCCCCACCATTTATTGAGCATCTGTCTGTGCAGGGGATGAGCTAGGTGCTACATCCATACCATCTCAGTGCCTCTGTAATTAGAGAGAGGAAAGGCTAAAAGGCTAAAATCCTTAACAGGATGGAAGGAAGCTGAGGCTAATGGGATTATATGGTTTAGCTAAAGGCACAGACCCTTTATCTTGCTTCAGGGTCCAGGTCTTTTCTATTACATCCTATTTCCTCCTCCCATTCTTTTTCCCCCCCTTCTTCCGCCTTCTATCTCCTCTCCACCCCCCACCCAGCAGCTCACTGCAAGCTGCTGGCTGCCAGCTGCTCACGATGGCTGTCGGCCACTCACGGAGCCCACGGCAGCACACAGCAGCCCAGCTGCAGTGGGAGCCGTTGTTCACAATCTTAGCTGTAGAGGGCGCAGCTCACTGGCCCCTGTGGGAATCGAACTGACAACCTCGGTGTTAGGAGCACGGCGGCGCTCCAACCACCTGAACCACCGGGTTTGGCCCCCTCCTCCCGTTCTTAAAGAGTTTTCATAGAATGGACATGAGGGTAGATTTTTCTACAGAATAATCTGTAGCATACTTTGGTGTGTTGTCCCTACTGATTTTTCCCATTTCCTTTTTTTCCCCACTTCCTTTCCCTTTCGTTCTTTCTTTTCCTCCTTTCCTCCCTCCCTCCATTTCTCCCTTCCTCCATCTTTCCTTCCTCCTTCTCCCCCCGCCCTTCACATATCTAATGAAGTTTAAATACCAAGATTAGGAAACTACTTAATGTATTTCCTGAAGGAAATTGGATTCTTGAGATATTCCCATTTGATTTTTTTTTTCTGGCACTAAAAATTATCTTTAAGTTTGCTTTCAGAGGAATTACCATATTTTAAAATACGCTACTAAAACAAGTTAGATTGAATTTCTATCAGTTTCAAAAAGAGTGAGCTCAGATTTTGAATAGAGCCTTTTAAATAATAGGATTTGGAAGTAGTTGCTTAATATCTGAGGTCAAGATAATGCCGTGACATATTTTGAGTTCTAAGGAAAGAAAGCCTGTTTGACCTAACACCCTACTTATTCCTAACCCAGATAACTAAAACCAACTTTCTTATTCATTCTGTGAGCTGTGTTGGTGAAACCTCTTCTGTTTGCACCTGGAGGGTTGCGCTTTATTCCTTTGTTGTTTCATTGTTTCCTTTAGGGTGAGGAAGAATAATTAAGAAGAACATCTTTTCTGAGCAGCTGGAATCAAATTCCAGCTGACTGCAGCACCTGCGAAGATGGCACCTCTGCCTCTGGGTGGCAGGGTGGGATGCCAGCCGCGGAGCCTGCGACAATGGGCTCCAAAGTGCAGAGACGCGGCCATGCCGCACCACTCCTGTCCTTCTGTGAGCTTCAGATGGCAGTAGTACCAGTGAATGCAAAGTGTCTGTTTTAGACTAATTAGAGGGATGATTTGTGAAACGGTGGCTATTTATTTAATTAATCACCAGCACAAAGCCATAAAACCCATATTTTAAAAATCCCTGTTAGTTTGCCATGTGGTTAATAGATTGGGGCACATTAAAAAGTGACATGGTGATGTATTAAAAATGTTCCACCTAAGGATCCTTCAGGAAGGAACGGAAGCTGTCTGCTTTCAGATGCTCAAGTGTAACCTGCCAGGATTTGACCTGTCTGAGGTTTTAATATTTGTAAAGACATTTATCTTTTGAAGAACATCTTCATTAGGACATCTTGAGATTCTTGGAATGCTTCAAAATATAAAAATGTAGAATAAGTTTTAAAATTACATTAAAGTTAATTTTGTTACATTTTCTCTTAACAATGAGGAACTATATATATTTTCCCATTAAATTATACTATGTTTACTAAGCATAGCAGTATCATAACATAGGTTATTCTTTTCCATTTTGGGGTAAGGGAGTCATTTAATCAATTAAATAATAAATGCAATAGCATTTTTGTTGCAGCTATCAGGATTGCATTTTATTCTGCCCTCGTATTACTTTTTATTGAATGAGCACAAGGATGACTGCTATACTTGCTCAGTTTCAACCCAGGTGAATCGCCATTTTTGGATAGTAAGAATAAAGATAGAATTGACTTATTCAAGAGATGACACTGGCGTTAGAAATAAGAAGAAAAGGCTTAGATTGTAGCAAATAATAATTTTTACACAAACTTGTAGTTGATTTTCAGTATACATAAATGTGTATGTGCAGGTCATCTTGCGTTTTAATAGTATTTGAAGCTAAATTGGTATGGTATGTCTGTGATTCACTCTTTTTTGTTAAAAAAAAAATTCTGAATGTTTCTGCTAACCAGTCCCCCCCCCCCAAATTTAAGATCATGTATGAAAATTGCTCAGGTGGATGCTTAGAAGGAAATTGTCCAGCTCTTAGGCTTGTGCTTCTCTGCTGTGTTGTATAATTACCTGCTCTGTTAGAAGGGGAGCTGGAATAAAACATGAGTATGTTAATGCCGCCCGGAGCTGCTGTGGTGGTGATGATTACAATGCAGATAAAGCATTTCTCATAACTGCCGTTACCTACTGGAGCCTTTGAAACATCTGGCCCTTTAATTGAAAAATAGTGTGGTGCTGCGCGAGGCAGACATGCTAAGTGAAGTCACTAATTTAGAATACAAAAATATAATTGATAAAGTGTTTTATTTACATTGTATTTAAATATTCATACTTTGTTATGCTTTGTATAACAGGGAATTACTGGGTTAAATTTTCATGAACATAGACAGTTTAAATGAGATAAATTAAGTGAAAATGTTAATGGAATTTTACAGTGGAACCAGAAAACTGTTTACTCGGGCATGATGTGTACTTTTGTATCTTTTGGGCCTTTTAGGGAAGCAAATAGGTTAGGTCTTATTCTTTGGGTTTTGTATTTTAGAAGAAATAAGCATCACTTGGTAACATCATTGCATTTCATTCTTGTTATTGCTATCATATCTTGTTATTTAGTTAAAAAAATAAAATGTTTCTTGGCATAATGGTAAATGGCTCTAATGGCAACATTATCGCCCAATAAACCAAAGCCTTCCCCACCTCTCCGGGGCAGGTTATCAGAGCCTGCCCAGGAGAGCAGAGGAGCTGGTGAAGGGCGTGCAATTAACCTTTGTCCTGCATTTGCAGCAGGGGAACTGACCTAGCAGCCTTCCGAGGAAATCCAATTTAATTTAAAATGAATTTGAAAAGACAAATTAGCCATATCTATTTTAATAAGATAAAGTCCCGATTCTCCCTGTGTCTGGTTTAGTTAGAACCTCAGAGGAGATTGGACTAAGACTGAGGATGAACAGGAGGGAAATAATGCCAGGGGACTGACGAGAAACCCGGGAGACCTGGTACCCGAGTGACTTGTCCGTTTCTGCAAGTGAGCAGGTTTCATGCTGCCTGTTTCCGGAGAGGTGCCACCTGCGATGGGCCTTTGTCTAACTCAGACCTTTTGCTTTTGTTGGAGCTTGATGCTATGGTGATGTCATACGCTTCTTTCTTGCCTGTCTCTCCAAGGACCAAATTGTTATTTTCCTCCTTTGTCATTATCAAAGCACATTAGGGTACTGCCACATGGATAGCCACATTTAGTAACAGATACACCTCACAATTATTGATGAGATTCTTAACCCAACAGTGAGGATTCTCTGGGGCCGGCGAGTTGGTATTTGACCACTGCTTTTGGAAAACTGAAGCAGAGGATTCTGCCTACTCTTCAAGGAGCGACTCACTGGTCCCTTATGTTTTTATCTCTGAAACATAGTCAGAGAGGGTTTATTGAGCCCCTTCTATGTGCCCAAGACCAAGGAAATCTGAAACGGTTTCTGCTTCTGTCTGTACGAGAGGTAGCTCCTGCTGGAAGCAGTTACCTAGTGTCCCCTTTCAGTACCAGTGGTCCCTGCAGAGTTTCAGTGTGTGGGGACAGGCCAGGCTGCAGGGGAGGAGCAGCTCAGACCTTCCTCTGGGTCTCAGCCTGAGGGATGTGTGACCTACAGACCTGGATTCCCAGTTTTGAAACACTGGCTGTAACGTGATCTTTCCTAGATACTCAGGCCTCCCCACGACTTATTTGTTGAGAAGGTACTTTCCTTGAAAGGATAGGTGTGGTTTTACAGTTGGTCAGACCTGGGCTAGAATCTTGATCACCCCCCCTAGTTGAGAGATTTGGAGCAGCCTACTTAATGAACTTCTCGTTCATTCCTCAGCTTTAAAAGGGAGTGAGCGATCCTCATAGGACTGTTGGGCACATTAAATCACAGAATGTACGAAAAGAACTTGGACCCTGGTAAGTGCCCAGTAAATGGCAGCCAGCAGTAGTGACCTGCCAGTTGCAGAGAGAGCTGTGTGCAAACACAAAGGGCTGTGTACAGAGGACTGTGCCTGGTGTCACCTCCCCCCAAGGCTGTCAGCTCTATAGCTCCTGGCTTTACTTTGTATTGCTAAGCTGATTCCCTAGTTGAGCAGTGTGACGCACAGAGCTTTTTTTTTTTTTTTTAAAGTACTCAGTACTGACAGTTGTATCTAATGGATCCTGTTTTCACCTATTTTAAAAATAAAGTTTTCTGCCACTTAACAACTTTCTTTTTCTTTTATTGTGTCTGGGAGACATGTAGGATAAAGGCCTGATGGTCAGACTTTTTGGACTGCTTCTCAATTGTAAATTTTGCATATAGTTAGAAATGATTCTTCCCAACAGGAAGTATTGTTCCAGATATATAATAATTTAGCTCTTCTTTATCTTGCTGCCATTTGTATTTCAACAAGTATTTGCAAACTATTAAGTGGAAACTTTCTCAGTTGGCTCTTTGCAGTTGTTTCATTTTCCTAATGTAAATATGTATATATATATATATAATATGTATATATGACATATATATATTTTCTGTTGCAGACAAGTATCTTTCTTTGTCACCAGAGCTGTAGGTTCTTTGTGTGGCCTTTTCTTATACAGAAGAATGCCTATCTTAGCAATTTCACATATGCATTTTGAGGATGAAAGTGAATGTCATAATTGGAGAAATGTAAAGCTATTTATTTCCATTTTGTCTGATGTTTTTACATTGTTTACTAGGAGATGCGTCAGGGACTTGAATTAATTATAATTACTATAGAGACATACACTGATTAAGCAAAGAAAGTAGTAAGCCATTTGTGCCAAGGCTATCTAATTAAATTCTAACTTTGGATAAGTTAGATGTGCATGAAAGATTAATTTTAAGAGGTTTTTATGACTTACTAAATAATGATTCAGTAAAATTTTTGAATTATATCATCAAGGAACATTGAATTTTAAAGTGATAATACAGTCAGGAACCTACTACTGCATAGAAATTTGTGGGTTTTTAAAAACTGTTCAAAATCAAGGATGTAGAATATAATTTTAAGGTGCATATTGATATTTAATTTTTTTGTAATATTTAATCAACTGAAATCCTACAAGGAATGAACGATATATGCACTTGAATGATTTCCTTCAATATGTATACAATTTTATATTCTCAAATACTATCTCGGGATTCTCACTGCCTATCTCTGGAATCAAATTGTCCTTGGGGTAGTTGGAGGGCTGTACCAAATTTTCCATATAATTTAGGAGGATGATAATGGCTGTACTGTAACCTTTTCTAGAGATACATCATCTAGTAATGGAGCCAAGTATACAGTCTCCATTGAGTTTTAATTTTAAAAGTTCATATTAAATCTTAAAAAGACTCATTATATTACGATAATTGATAGAGTTT
The DNA here is from genome assembly GCF_964194185.1 of Rhinolophus hipposideros. Lineage (NCBI taxonomy): Eukaryota > Metazoa > Chordata > Mammalia > Chiroptera > Rhinolophidae > Rhinolophus > Rhinolophus hipposideros. The sequence continues at coordinate 75,063,391 of NC_138057.1, read as the reverse complement.
AAAACATGTAATTCTTCTTTATGGTTTTAAAAAACCTATTTTTACTTTTAAAGCATATTGATTTTATTATATAAATGATTTAATAATGAAGAGGTCCCTGTAGTTACCCTAGGTGATGGGGCTTAGTTCATGCAAATTACCTTTCCCTGATATTATCATCATTATAGAAGCCATTGTTTGTATAATTAAATGTAAAGTGCTGTGTAACATTCATGATCTAAAGAATCCCACAATGGCTATGAAAATTCAAAGTGGACACTTTATATGCTATTATGCTTTAGGATGGCTGGATTGTGCTTGTGTGCAAGTACCTCCTGGTACGTGCTGTGACCATCCTGAGGCTGGATGAGAAGAGACTGCTTCGGCTCTTCCTCTCAGTAATTGAGACCTTTCCCTGTTGCCTCTGTTTCTCAATTTCATGTTTGTCTGAAGGAACATTTTGTCCAAAGATCTGCCTGGTCTTTGCAACAGCTTAAGTTAACAATAAGAGATAATTGACGTAGTATATGCAGTTCACAGAGCATTTTGAAATGCTTTATTTTTACTTTATACACCCTGTCATTCTTTTGAGGTGATGGTGTCATTTCTGTTTCATGGTGGAAGAAATTCACTTTCAGAGAGGTTATGGGCTTGCCCAAGGTTACACAGCCAATGGCCGGCAGGGCCAGGGTCCAGACCGGTTCCGTACACTCTGCAGAGAGGTAGCCAACAAATATAACCCATGATGGTGAAAACTGACAGTATCAGGAAACACTTCCTGAATTTAAGATTTGGAGAAAATGGTTGTTATTCCTGACGCAGTATGGGCAGGCTTTCATTGTTTTCCTTCACACTACCCCCTCCCTCTTTTTTTGTAAAATTTCTTGTATTTGAACATGAATGATTCCTGGTTTTTCAGCTGATATCTTGTAACAAAAGAACTATTTGAGGCTATTACTCAAACTTCATTTGATAACAATTAGATTGTTTAAACCAATAGCTCTAGACATTTTATTTTTTTCAAAAGTAGAAGACTAAGAGCATCAGAATGTGGAGGGTTTATTTTAAATAGAGAAACCCTTTCCTGAGAGCAATAACTAACTCCTTTTCATGTTTTGGGTCCAGAACTATAGATTTACATGTACCATGGATGTTATACAAAGAAAACTTAACAAAAATCACTAACCTAAGAAAAACTTAACGGAAATAATATTTTCTGTGCTGTGTTGTACTTGTGTTGTAGTTTGGGTCATTCCACGGTGTTAGTAGCTGAATGACTTTGTTTGAGGTTCTCCGCTATATGACGGGGTGTATGGATGTGGAAGTGGGTTGGTTCCATATTTCTGGGGACTAGAACTAAGATCAGTGGGTAAAATCTGCCCACTGGAAACCTCAGTGGAAATAATTGTGTTTTAGTCATCAAAATTATTTGCCCAAAGACTAAAGCAAAGGGTCTGCTTCAGAAGGTGGCAGGGACCTCATCAGTGGAGATATTCAGGAGAGGTTGTAGCACAGCCGTTTGTAGAAAATGTTTTAAAAGAGATGACCTTTAAAATTCCTTGCAGTTTTCAAAGTCTATGAATGGCAGCAAAGTTGTTTTTTTGTTTTTAACTCTATAAATGTAACAAAGTAGAAAAAAAGTAGGAAAAAAAGGAAATGTATTAAACAACCACATTTCTTGAGCATTTACTGTGTGGACTAGTGACAAAAGTGCTTTACAGGAATAGATAGTCTTATTGAATCCTTTCAACAAGCCCATGAGGAGGTACTTGTATAACCCACTATTTCCATCCGGAAATAGTAACTCAGAGAGGTCACGATTGTCCAAGGACACACAGTAAGTGGCATTGTCGAGAATTGAACCCAGGTCTTTCTGACTACACCACTTACGCTTTTAATGCCACACTGCACTGCCTCGCTGGCTCCTAGTAATATAATAAGGATCCTGGAGGTACCCGGATCAGAACTTGACCTTGTTAAAGAAAGAGTGACAGTTGACGTTCTTAATAATAAAAGCTTAATGGAACCAAGGTTGATGATTCAGAGGAAATTAATGAGATTTTGTCAATTTTATTTTAAACTTAACTTGTCAGAAAGTACAGTGTCCAGTGACAAACTGTAGAAATGTTTTTGACAAATTAACTTGACTACAGGTGCCAGATCAGGGAAATGTTAATTTAATAGCCTTTAAGTGTTCCAGATTTATTGAGGGTTAAGATAGCACTACAGAGCTAAGCCCCTAGCTCTGAATGGATCTGTCATAGAATTTTATACAAAATCTATTCATAAATTCAGTGCTACCATTTTGATTGTTAAAAAGTGATTTTTTCCTCTAAGCCCATAAAGCCAGCATTTACTCAGAGCTCCGATCCGGTGTTTGGGTTTTCTTATCCTCCCCACGTAGACCCTCTTCATTTCTCATAGTGTATTAAACCTGGCTTGGACCAGATTTAGGCCAGATTTTGTGTGAAATCGTTACTCTAATCAAATGAAGTCCCTGATTCGTTGTCAGAATGATGATAATTTGAGACCCCTGTGCCAAGTCTGGATACCACGTTATTAAAGACCACGTTGTAGAGTACAGCATCCTTTGGTCCTCGCTGAGGGAGCAGGGAGGAAGGCACTGGCAGAATGGAACTGAAGCCATTCCTTTAAGAGAGTTTTAACTTTTGAAGGCTACAGATAACCCTTTCATCAATTTGCATCATTACGTTGTCTGGATACACTGATGTATTTATTTCTGCATTAAAATTACATATGATGATCTGCTTGTGCAGTTGTGACTAATGGAATAATGTCGCCTGCTTTTTGTCTCTTTAATTGCAGAAGCCAAGCTGTCTATCCTTTCTCTGTTTCTTCCCCTTGACAGAGAAATTGAACACTTAGCAACAGTTCTGAGATCTGATACTCAATTTATTACTGACAAACCCTGATGTTAAGTCGAGCTGCTGACTGATCCTTCCTTCACTCCTTCAGCCTTAGTTCAGCTAACTGATTGTATGTGGACATTTCTTACTTCAAGCGTATTTTGAACTGAATGTCAAAACTATTGCTTTTCAGAGACTACCAGGTGCATAATTTTGAAATTTTGTGATAGGCAGCAAAATGCGTATTGTTTTAATTACTGAGATCAGATAGGAAAAACTCTGGTATAGATGTAATGTTTTAATTCATCATCATGTTCAAATTCTACATGTCTCAATCCTGTACGTGTTCAGATTCTATGTACTAGGAGTTATTTAAATTTTGTAAGTTTTTACATTTTATAAGTTAATTATTAATTGGCTGACCTGTGGTTCATAGTGTTGATATTTCCTGATTGGTGTAAAGACATTTTTCAGAAGAGTGAACTTTTTGTGGTATATATCACAAGCCACAAAACATTTATACTCTTTGACCCAATAATCTGCTTTTAGGAATATGTGCACAAACACTGATGTGAGAAAATGTGTATGAGATTATTCATGATAGTGAAACACTAGAAATAATGTACATATTTAACAATGAGGGAAGAGATGGATAGGATCACTACATGCTATGATATAATACAGGAGTTGAAAATCACATTTTAAAAGAAAATTGCTCATTCCATCGATGTGTACATTTTTTGATGAGTGACTGTGTGCCAGGCGTTTTATATACATCTTACATACTTTTCCAAGTAAGCAAATGGAGGTTCTGAGTCATGTAGTTAGTTGCCCGACGCTAAGATCTAACAGCTAAGGAAATGGCAGAGTCTGGATTCAAACCTGGTTCTGGCTGACCCCAAATCTGTGCTCTTCACTACTGCTTCATATACTTTAGCAATGCTATTTTGGGACCGGATTGTGAAGGGTATTAACTGTCAGGTGAAGGAGTTGGAAAGCTGGCCCTGGGGGAAGCCATCATATATTTCTGAGCAGGTGACTGGCATGGTCAGTGATTTGAGGAAAAGCGTGCTGATAGCAGTAAGGAGTTGGACAGAGGAGATGTTTTAGAAAAAAGGAGTTAGAAGTCGGGAAACTGCTGCCGTGGTCTCCCTGAGAGATGATGAAGCTTGAACTAGGGCCGGGGCAGTGAGGAGAAAGAGTTGCGAGGTATTTCAGAGGCATTTGGATGTGGATGAGACAGAAACAGGACTTAAGTTTCCTAGCTTGAGTGCCAGGGTAGGTGGTGAAGGCCTTCCCTGAGAAAGAATGTAGAATGAGAGACAAGCTGAGGAGGAAGCCAATGGATCTTCGACAAGTTGAGTGTGAGATCTGGACTACATTTGCAGAGCCATCTAGTCATGGAGAGGCCGTGTGATGTGAACTCAGGAGTCTAGTTGGTCTTCATGAATTGTATTTGTGTTTTGAGGAATAGTTTTGCTGCAGAAAGTACTTTTCTTTTTGTTCTAAAACCTGAATTGGGGGCATTCCTTGATTTAGGGGCTGCTCCTGGAGAGTGCTGTTCTACTCCAAATTTGTCAGCTCTTTGTGGGTTTATTACTTTTTATTTTCCTTTGGTAAAAATTACTTAACCTGCCATAGGAAGGTGTCTGAGTTATATTTTCAACTATTTTTTTTCCAACAGCCTGCCACAGCACCTGGCATATAGTGTGTTCTTAATAAATCTTGCTGGATGCCTTACCATAGTCTACATTTTCAAAATTGATCCTCTTTCTCCTACCTAAAACTCTGAAGCTCTGTGTGGTAGTTCTTTTTATCTTTTTTGTACATAATTACAATATTTACTATTCTGTTTCTAATTGTAAACGTAGTACATGTTCATTATATAAAATGCAGAAAATACAAAGCAGAAAATCAAAATCACTCATAATCTCATGTCTCAGAAGAACTCCTATTTACTTTTTTTGTGTATTGGTATAGTAGATATTTAAATACAGTAAGCATCCTTTCCTTGGGTTAATGGTTCTGTTGGGTGGAAGGGTAAATTTTTTTTCTAGGAGGCCTTTGTCAACCCCCTTTAGTCTGGATTGTTTCTGAGTTCTCACTACCGCCTGTCCTTGCCCCTCGTGAAGCTTTTATCACATTACACAATATAGACCTTCAGCAGATGGTGAATTTGATGAGGGGTCTGCATTGTGTCTCACTTGACTTTGGCTTCAGAGCCCAGCATGGTGTTTCAGTAGGTGTTTGTCGAATGCATGAGTGACTGAGAAAACTAGAATTAAACCGGTTTTCCGTATGTCTTTGTTGATCCCTTCTTTATGCTCTAATTATGCCTCCGTTTCCCTAAATTCATGTTGTGGAACACACAAAGTGCCATGCAGTGAAACTGTAGTATATGATCTTTGTTTATTACTAGTTGCTTTTTAATTGTTAGATGTTAGATGTTTGGAATATTGCTTGCCTTGATGTGTGATGAATACTTTTAATCCTTTGGTCACCTTATTCTTTCAATAAGTTAATTACTTTCTATTATGTTGATGGATTGTTTTATGTTTTAGATGATTCCCTCTAAATATTGCAACACAGGGACTATTAGATAGAGCTAACTGCCACCACCTTGAGTGTTTCAGAAGAGGCTCCTTATTAAAAAATATATAATTTCAGTGTTTGTGCAAGGCACTTTTTCCCACCATCAGTGCCTCAAGATGGAATTAGAAGATTAAAAAGATAAAGTGCTTTATTCATTTAATAAGTATCTACCATATTTATTCTCATAGTTTTCCCCATACTTGCCATTTCACTATGAAATAAAGAGGATAAAGGGATTCCTAGGAGTATCATTCCTAAACAGTGGTACCCTTCAGTCAGTTTGCAGTAGAAAGTTCTCTAGTCTCAGACCCTCTACCAGTTCTCCTTGGCCAGTGCCTCATAGCCGGCTCCTGCAGGAGGCTGCTTTAGGCAGCACTTTGGATTTGTTTGTGAGAAGAGGGAGGTGGAAATGGTTTCCAAGCCTTTGAAAGCAGGAATTCATTACATTTAGAATAACTTTAGGGAAAGAAGGCATTGATGTTGAAGGTAGGGGCTTTGGAGTCAGACACGAGTTTGAATTCTGCCCTTCTGCCTCGGTTATGGCGTCTTGAGCAGATGACTATAGCCTTATAAGCCTTGGTTTTCTCATCCGTAATAGGAGGGTAATGATAGAACCCTACCACTTACAGTTGTTGCGAGAATTGAATAATTTAGGCAAACATTTAGCAGAGTTTATTGAATAGCTCAAAATAAATATTAGCTCTTGTTATAATAATAACTATTATTATTAGGGTTTCTATAGCATCCATCTTTGGTCTCACGTGACCATGTAATAGGCTTTAGTAATAGAAGTGCGTCTGATTTTAAAACATAGGCCCTTTCTGGCGTACTGCTCTGCATTTCTAAAGCACTTTACAGTTTGTGAAGCACATTCACATTTGTCATCTCATTGAAGCTTTGTATCTTGAGATATTGTGATTCCTATCGTCGCTCAGCTCTAGTTCTTCTGAAGAAGGAGGAGAAATAAACAGAAATAAGAAGAGAGAGCAAAAAAAGGGTGATTAACACACTCCAGAAAGATTGCCCTTGTTTTAATTTTAACCCTTCGACTGCCTGATAAGGTCAAACACTTGCTGTTTAGAGATGTCTTTGCTAGTCATTGGAATTATTTCCAAGCTGAAAAAATGCATGGGTGTGTGTGTATGTGTATGTGTATGCACGCGCAGGGTTGTGTGCATGAGAGAGAGAGCATTGTGTGGGAGAATTGCTTTTTTATTATTTGCTTTATAACACAGAGACAGGACTCAGTAAAAAAAAACCACAAATCTGTGGATCTAATATTAGATGCTGGGTTAAATGACATGTGGAATTTCTCTAAAAATGTTGTTAAAACTGATTTTATGTATTTCCTTACTTTAGTTCTGATTTTTTTTTCCACCTTACCATGATAAAATTATAGTGTTGAAAATAGAACCGCTTGATGGCACAAATCCTTCCATCTCCATCCACCACCAGGAAACAGACCATAGAGGAAGGACAAAAGGGATCCATGGAGGAAACTAACATTTATTGAATTCCTACCTTGTGTCCTCATAGGCATTTGAGTCATTCATGCATCCATTCTGTAGTTCAACAGATTTCTTTCTTTTTTTTTTTTTTGGAGAGTCTTCTATGTGCCAGGCACAGTGCTAGTCGCCATTGTGTATCAAGCAATAAACAAAGCAGACAGTATAGGGCTCAACGGCCAGTGGGGAAGGCATACACTAAAGATGTACTTAAATAAATACATAATATCAAATTGTCAAGTGCTATGACGGAAATGAATTGGATATGTGTGAGAATAACTGGACAGGGCTTCTTCCTATAGGATTATCAGGGAAGGTCTCACATCATCCGAACCTTGAATCATAACAACAGTAATGATAACCCTCACAGTATAGGAGTCCTCTTATACTGCGTTTCCCTGAAAGTAAGCCGGAGCCAGACAATCAGCTCTAATTCGTCTTTTGGAGCAAAAATTAATAGAAGACCCGGTCTTATTTTACTGTAAGACCCGGTATAGTATAGTATAGTGTAGTGTAGTGTAGTGTAGTGTAGTATAGTATAAAATAATATAATATAATGTAATACAATATAATATACTGGGTCTTATAATAATTTTTGCTCCAAAAGACGCATTAGGGCTGATTGTCCGGCTAGGTCTTATTTTCGGGGAAACACGGTAGGTAGGTCCTGTCATCATCATTTTACATATGAGGAAGTAGAAGAACAGAGAGATTAAGAACCTGTCCAAGGGGGCCAGCCCGGTGGCTTAGGCGGTTAGAGCTCCGTGCTCCTAACTCCGAAGGCTGCCAGTTCGATTCCCACATGGGCCAGTGGGCTCTCAACCACAAGGTTGCCAGTTCAACTCCTCGAGTCCCACAAGGGATGGTGGGCTGCGCCCCCTGCAACTAGCAACTGCAACTGGACCTGGAGCTACTAAGACTGAAAGGACAACAACTTGACTTGGAAAAAAGTCCTGGAAGTACACACTGTTCCCCAATAAAGTCCTGTTCCCCTTCCCCAGTAAAATCTTTTGGAAAAAAAAAAGAAAAGAAAAAGAACCTGCCAAAGCCACACATTAGAAGATACAAAGATCATGAGAAAGAGCCTTCTAGATACAGTGAATAGTACCTTCTATGGTCTTAAAAGTGGGAGAAGCAGACAAGGTGCACACATATTAACAGTACTTCTAGAAGGTCAGTGTAGCTGGAGCACGATGAGCAGGTGGTGAAAATGGCAGTAGATGATGTGGGAGAGGTAGGCAGGGGTCAGATCACAAGTGGAGAGATTGACCTTTAATGAAATGAGTGGCACTCCAGCTAAGGGGGGAGGGGAAGAGGGAAAGAAGGTGGTTAAACCCAGATAAGTTTGTGAATTTAAAGATGGGATGATGAGAGTTCCTTTCTGAAAGTTCTTACTTTCTTAATGAAAAAATTTCCCATATTTTGGCAGTTGCATGAGTGTAGGGCAGGAGATGAAGTTCCATGAGGGCTCATGGGAAGTTTGAGGAGAGAAGCAAAAGTGTGTACTAGGGTCTTTGGTGGGTGCAGGTTGGACCGGAAAATGTAATAGGCTTGCTATGTAGTGGGAAGTGTCTGTCTGAGGTTTATCATCATGAATTTAAAGTAAAATCAATCTGTATAGTTACATGATTTTTCTCCAGTGATGTTTAGCTGGGAAATGAAAAGCATTGGGTTCATCCAAGATTGGTGTTCTGCCAGTTGAGTCCAATGGAGGAAGAGTGTTAAAGCTATATTTGCATAGGATGATTATAATGATGGATCATGTAATCTGGGGGGTGGTGTTGGGAAATAAGGGGGACTGATAGGTAATTGAAAGGTGGTGGGTCACTAGATTGTAGGTTGAAGAATTTGAGGGACAACTTGAAAAAAATGAGGTGAAAGTATATTAAAGTATATTCCATGAGTGGATGTTGTGATTTGAGATTTTGGAGTTGATGTAGATATCCGGTGTACCCACTACAATAAATGATAGAGGTGGATTAGATGGGAAGGCTTTGGGATGACATGGCCTCAGTATTGAGACACTTGGGTATTGGATGGATTATTCTTTTGGATGAAATTGCCAAAAATGATGACAGGAGTTGGGGTGCAAAAGAAGACTATGAGCAAAGAGCTCAATCAAGCCTTCAGTGAGCAAGGAAAATGCTTGGAAGGTTGATGAATAAAAGAAACAAATGAGGAGGACAGGGTGGTGTACTTGGGTCTCAAAGAAACAGGGGTTTTTGCAAGAAAGGAGAAGTAATAGTTTGAAAATCGTGGAGACAAAAATACTTACTCCACCTTCTAGACTTGAGGATTGGGGGTTAAAAAGGAAAAAGCAAAACATTGTTATGGACAGCAGAGGAAGCAATGTCCTTAATGACCAGCAGGTTTTGATTAAGGCAGAGAGGTGCAGGGAATTTTTCGAAAAAGAAATGATGATTTATGGAAGTTTGCTAATTAGTGCAGGCGTTCCAGAGGGCAGTGGAAGGTTCAGGAAGGAGGAAGGCTGGCTATGTGGGAGGGATTGGGGATAAACAGAGCAGTGTGGTTTGGTGGTTAGGGCAGTAATGGAAGACCAGGAACACTTGAACTTCAGTGCCTATGACTGAAGTAAACAGGTGTACTGCATAATAGAATTTGTTCCCCATAGTTTCTGAGAAGGCAAGCCCTTGGTACCAGTGCTGCAGGTTGAAATTCTTCCTCAGAGAATGGCAGCTTCCCGTGCAGCTTTTCCCATGGTCTCAAGAAGCGAGACAGCAGTTTTCAGGGAGGGTAGCTGATGCCAAGGTCTAATGGTGACTTTTCCAAGGTCACACTGAATAAGTAGCAAAGCAAGTTTCCTGACACTACATATCAGGTCTGTGACCACTTTAATTTGTTTGTTTTAATTGTAGTGCTCATTTACCTTACTGCTGGCAGAAGTGGATGCATTAGGCCATTAGAAAATGAAAATTAAAGGAGGAAAAAAACCCTTAAAACTAGACAGTGTTTCCACTTTGGGACCATTCCAGGCTCATAAGCAGGTCTGGGCCAAAATAATGGAAATGGCTGCGCTGCACACAGGCCCCCGAGAGCAGTCATTGTGGCCCCCTAGGGTCTGCATGACCGTGACTGTGCTCCACCCTCATGCGTTGTACTCTGTCCACAGGGTCATGTAGGCACAACAGCAACCAAGAAGATCGACGTCTACCTCCCCCTGCACTCGAGCCAGGACAGACTGCTGCCAATGACCGTGGTGACGATGGCCAGCGCCAGGGTGCAGGACCTGATCGGGCTCATCTGTTGGCAGTACACAAGCGAAGGACGGGAGCCGAAGCTCAAGTAATCCTTCCTCTCTGACTGCTCTGGTTTCAGGCTGTCCCTGGGCCCAGTTGGTCTTTCTAAGCATTGGCCTGGGAACCAGCCGTCCACCTGATCAGGGCAGGTTTCTCACCAGGGCCTGTGTATCTCCAAGAATCTGCTTGTAAATACACCCGATAGCTTTGCGAATCCAGGCATGAGGAAATGCATTTTAGCAGTTTTCAAACCGTTTTGCGGTGCTCGCTGATAAATGTGGCGTGGGAGTTAGCGGGAGAGAACTAATGTTTATTGAGCACCTCCCATGAGGGGGCACCATGCTGGGCGTTTTGTACCTGATTTCTCCTTGAATTCTCCCAGCTCCCTGTGAGGTGAGCTTTATGATTCTCATTCTGCCTGGGAAGAAACTCGCAAGTCAGAGAGCTGTGACTTGCTGAAGGTTACACCACTGGGAGACGGCAGAGTCAGGATTTGATTCCTGGGCTGTTCGATGCCAAGGTTTTTGTATTATTTCCTTTCGTCTGAATTAAGTTTTTTTTGTTATCAGTCAATGGCTCAAACTTTCTTTCAATCACTAGGCTCTATTCCTCATTAAACAATTTTTTAAAATGTAGTGCTTGAAAGTCTATGTGTCATAACTTGAACGTAAAAGTGCTTTGCTGCGTTGGTTCTCTTAGGCTTACATTTCTTACCTGGCAGCACCCCCTTCTAGTTGTGTGTGCTCTTCCCAGCAATAATGTTTGAGAATCAGCAAAATGGAGTGGATGCCTTCATTTTGGGAATACATTCTCACGCAGACTTTCTCTTCTCCTATTGCCGGGGTTAGAATGGTCCAGTCTGTTTTGTTTTTCTTTAGATATGTTCAATTTGCACTAGACAGTTATTCTTTCGAGTTCTTATTGACATTGCCCTTCACTTTACCTTAATAAACTGTGGATAGAAATACAGTGTTTATTGCTCTTGTGGCAATAGAAAGCCTTTTTTACTAAAATGTCACCTAGGCTCAGAAAAGGGCTGGGTCAGCGCCTCTTCTGAAGGCGGAGCTATGGTTGTCCCTTTTCAGGGTGAAGTGGAAGCGAGAGAACAGGACGAGTGCTAGTGACTCGATACATGTTGTCTGAGTTAATCCTTAAAAGACTACTTAGCACAGGAACTGAAGCCTGGATCGGGGTAAAAGAACTGGCCCAGGGTTACGCAGCTAGTCACAGAGACAGGAGTGAACTGTGACACATTACAGGTGGGGAAACTAAAGCTTGCAGAGGCTAAGTGACTTTCCTAAATCACACAGTAAGTGGTAGAGCCTCCGACTCCAGAGCCTTAGCTCTTCACTATTACATTGTACTCCCTACCATGGAACTCTAGAAAGTGCTATGAAAATGTTTATTACAGGGCCCTGTGCTCTCTCTGGAAATACAGAAGTGAAAAAGGCAGTCATGCCATCAAGGAACTTACTGTCTAAGATCCATAGGCAATACTAATGCAGTACATTAGCAGTAAAATCGGGTTCTGAGGAGATCTGACCCCATTTTTGGTGGTGAAAGTGGAGTCGTGAAAAGCAACCTTGATTAAGTGACAGCTAAACTGAAACGTGAAGGAGAAGTAAGAAAATGTGATGCAGGTGGGTTGAGAGGAGGATTTTCTAAACAGGGAAAAGCATGGACTTCTGGTTATGAATTCATCCTTTAAATTCTATATTCTGCTTCAAATACATAGTAATGATAAATAAAATATGTTATTGACGTACTTGTACTTTAATAACAAGATAAAGATCCTTGTGGACGGGAGGTAGAACCAAGTACAGAAGTAGGCAGTGTGTGTGAAGAGTCAGTTCTTTTAGTGAACCTTCTGTGAGTTTACTGGTGTGTAAAAGACTGATTGTCCTCACGCTTCGGGGCCTGGGTGGTCAGAGCCCCCAGCCAGTATTTCTGGGCAGGGAACAGTCCCATTTCTTTATGCATGTGCCATACACATACTGTTATTTTCTAAGTGTACCGTGATGTCAGAAAGGAGAGGGAAATACTGCTGAGGACCAGAGGAACTTCATGCCTGGATGGGGACCAAAGGAAGTCTGACTGCTGAAACTTAGGAGCTCAGATGGGCCTGGCCTACCTATGAAAAGAAACAACAAAGCTGCCTAGGTCTGTGACTTGTTTAAAGTTGTGTTTCTGGGATGGCAGGGGAATGGAGACAGCAGTACGGCCAGGACCTGACCACGAAATGACTGGTTTTATGATAGCCCGTGTCACCAAAGGATAGGGACCCTAAGCAGCCACAGTAAGACCTGGTTCTAGACTAGAGGCCTCTGCTCGGATAAGGATGCAAGACGGTAGCAGTGTCTATAAAAGCACTGGATAGGGACGGTGAGAGAGGAAGGGAGGGGGAGAAGGAAAAAGAGATACAGCATTTCTGTTGAAGAAAAGCTACCGTGTTCCCCCCAAAATAAGACCTAGCCAGACAATCAGCTCTAATGCACTTTTTGGAGCAAAAAGTAATATAAGACCCTGTATTGTATTGTATTGTATTGTATTGTATTGTATTGTATTGTATTGTATTGTATTGTATTGTATTGTATTGTATTGTATTGTATTGTATTATATTATATTATATTATATTATATTATATTATATTATATTATATTATATTATACCCGGTCTTATAGTAAAATAAGACTGGGTCTTATATTAATTTTTTCTTCAAAAGACGCTTTAGAGCTGATTGTCCAGCCAGGTCTTATTTTCAGGAAAATAGGGTAACAAACTCAATTTCAAAGCAAACGAGTATTACTAGTACTAAGAAAGACAATAATCAGAATTCATTCCCAACAAAATATAATAAAGCAACCTGAAAATTAACTTCAAATAAGTATGTTTGAAATTATCAAAGAGATGAAGGAATAATTAACATCCATGGTAAACTTTTAGGAAATTGTGAAACAAAACTGAGCAGGTGAGAATCAAGAGGTGAGTTTACAAAAGAACCGATTAAAAGTACTGGTAATATAAAATGCAGTTATTAAAGTTAAAAAAAAAAAAAAAAGTATGGGGTGCCGGCCCGGTGGCTCAGGCGGTTGGAGCTCCGGTGCTCCTAACTCTGAAGGCAGCCGATTCGATTCCCAATTGGGCCAGTGGGCTCTCAACCACAAGGTTGCCAGTTCAACTCCCGCAAGGGATGGTGGGCAGCGCCCCTGCAACTAAAGATTGAACTTGGCACCTGGAGCTGAGCTGCCGCTGAGCTCCCAGATGGCTCAGTTGGTTGGAGTGCGTCCTCTCAACCACAAGGTTGCAGGTTTGACTCCCTCAAGGGATGGTGGGCTGCACCCCCTGCAACTAGCAATGGCAACTGGATGTGGAGCTGAGCAGCACTCTCCACAACTAAGACTGAAAGGACAACAACTTGACTTGGAAAAAAAGTCCTGGAAGTACACACTGTTCCCCAATAAAGTCCTGTTCCCCTTCCCCAATAAAATTAAAAAAAAAAAGTATGGGATAAATTCTAGACTGGGCACAGTTAAAGAGAGAGTGAGTTGATAGATGGTACTAATAAATTTCAGCTAGGATGTAACACAAAGAGATATAAAGAAGGAAAGATGAGTAAGAGACATGGAGGAAAGATTGAAAGCCTCCCATGTGTGAATTAGAGAATGGAGGGAATAGCAGAGAAACAATATTTGAACAGATAATGCCAGAGAATTTCCCAGAATTGAAAATAGATATGAGCGAGTCTTTGTATTAAAAACACATACAAATTAAATGAAGGAAGGAGAGTCTTTTTTAATAAATGGGGCTGGAGCAATTGGACATTCATAAGCCAAAAGAAATCAACTGCACCTTAAACGTCATACCTTGTATAAAATTAATTCAGAATGGATTGTGACTTCCATGTAAAATCGTAAAACTTTTAGTAGAAAACAGGGGAGAAAATCTTTGGGACCAAGGGCTACATGAAGGGTTCTTATACATGACACTAAAAGCATGACCCATAAAAGAAAAAGATAAACTGGACTGCATCAAAATTAAAACCTTTTGCTCGCCACATGACCTTTCTTTCTTTCCTTCCCAGTCCCAAAGCCGAGAGGCAACCATTCTGCCTTCTTTCCCATGGGTAAGAGTCTTCAGCTGCACCTGGCCAGGGGTATAGAAGTTGCGGGAGGGGTTGGGCCAGTGGCACTGCGTCAAACAGTAGAATTTAAGGCAAAAACATGTCCATAGGGATATTTAGTTTAATTTTACATTACATACATAATGTAAAGGAATAGCCCACCAACAGAATATAATAATTCTGACTATGTATCTAGCAACATTCCTATCAGAAACTGGTAAATGAAGCAGACCCAAAATTAGTAAGGAGAAGGAAGATTCAACCAATTTGATTAGCAATTCTGAACCCCCAAAATAGAGATTATTTCTTGTACTAGTTTGTAAGCTTCTGAAGCTGAGTACATCTTACTGAGATTTACATTCCTGGAGTATATCTATCTAGCATGTTGACATTTTTTTCTTCCCCCTTCTTTTGCCTCCCCCAAGCCCCCACTCTGGTTCAAGCCATTGTTTCTCAGTCTAGTTGTGTAGGACACAACTCCCTGGCTGGTATTTTGAGCCTTGCACTTTTTCCCGGCTGAGGCAGTCGGTCCCTTGTAGGGGGCTCACAGCAGCTCATGGCGGCACACAGTAAGCAGCCCAGTCGCCCGCGGCAGCTCGCGCCCACCTCTATCGTCGGCAGCTCACGGCAGCCCAGCTCCAGGGAAAGCCATTGTTCACAATCTTAGCTGTAGAGGGCGCAGCTCACTGGCCCATGTGGGAATCGAACTGGCGATCTAGGTATTAGGAGCACGGCGCTCCAACTACCCAAGCCACCAGGCTGGCCTTGACATTTTTTTTAATAGTTGCTCTGTAAGTCTATTTTGAATTACAAAATTACATTGCATCTAAATAATCTAAATAGACCATGATCTTTTGAAATATTTTACTGTTCTTACGTGACAATGGATTTCTCAGTTCCGTTTGGTATAAGGATCTATAAAGTAAATCCCTGGGATCTCTTCCTATCAGGCAGTGTAGTGCAAGGTATTTTCTTTCTAGTTTGTTTGCACTTAAGTGTTGGAATATTTCTTGTTTGATCTTTTCCAGTTGGCCCCGTGGAATAGTTCTTCACTCACAGGGGCCAAATTGCTAGATGCATGGGAGACCTTTCCTCCAATTTCATTTTGGTTTGTCATGAAAACCATTTATTTAAGAGTATTGTTCTTCAATCTTGGTTCCTTGAAAACTTTATGGGAGTAGGCGTTGGCCCCAGGGAAGGAATGGAGAATTTAGCTGCAGTTCTTGGCTTCCTTTACTCTTATACTTGTTAACTCTTGAGCAAGATTGGAATGTGGTGTTGAAGCTTATTTCCAGCTTATTTCAATGCACTGAGTTTAGGGGAAACTGAATCTGTTTGGAAGAAAGTAACTGAAGTCATTTCAATCTCTAGGTAGTTGAATTTTTTAATTTAGATTTTGTTATATAGATTCATGTTTATTGAATTTTGATCAGAAAATGTGGCCTATAAACTTTCTGCTTAGAGATTTATTTATATTTTGGCAGCTTACCATACAATAAATTTTCATAAATATTCCATGGATTCTGGAAAAAAATATTCTGTATAGGTTATATAATTCAATATATACTTATTAAATCAACATCTTTAATTACAATTATATTCCTAAATTGTTTTTACTATTTCATCTAGAGATGATTAAGAGCAGTGGATTAAAGTTTCCATTTTCTTGGGTGTTTTTGTCAATTTCTCCTGAGATGTCAACAGTTTACACTTCATATTTCAGTGCACAAAGATTCATGCATTTCATATCTTTATTGTGAGCTGTACTTTTTTTCAAAATAAAACAGTCCTTTTTTTTTATGTCTTGTGTCCCACTTTTTCTTTGCTCTATTTCAGTAATATTAGCTTCCCCCCCTTTCTTTGTACTAGTCTGATGTATCTTTTTGTTCAGCCTGTACCTTCACCTTTCTGTTATAGATATGAATAATTTTGTGAGGTTTCTCGTTTTGACCCAGTCTAAGTCAGTGTTTTTTAGTGGGGAAATTTATCGTACTAATATTTATTATTACCATTGATATGTTGGGTTTATGTCAGTCAACTTGTTTTAAGCTTTGTTTTTTATGCTTTTTGTTTTCCATTTCAATTTTTAATTCTGAGGCCTGTTACTTAAAAGATATTAAAACATTTTTAATTTATTTTCTAAAGTAGTTTTAGGTTTACAGAAAGTATAGAGTGCCCACATACGAGGTGTGATCAAAAGATACGGACAATATTTAAATAACAATTTTTTTAGAATAAAAGACACACCGCCATTAATCCCCTTCAAAATACTCCCCTTTGCTTCGAACACAGTTAGCCCATTGTTCTTGCCACTTTCTGAAGCAGTTTTGGAAATCCTCATTTGTGAGTGTCTTTAGTTGCACTATTGTGGCTGCCTCGATGTCCGGATCCAAAATGTCCAGAATGACCATACCTTTCATGGTCATTTTGACTTTGGGAAAGAGCCAAAAGTCGCACGGTGTCAGGTACAGTAAATAAGGTGGATGAGGACACACTGTAATCTTTTGTTTTTTGGTGCGTTTTTTAAAAATTTTTTTATTGGGGAACAGTGTGTTTCTCCAGGGCCCATCAGCTCCAAGTCATCCTTCCATCTAGTTGTGGAGGGCGCAGCTCAGCTCCAAGTCCAGTCGCTGTTTTCAATCTTTAGTTGCAGGGGGCGCAGCCCACCATCCCATGTGGGAATTAAACCAACAACCTTGTTTTT
Source organism: Rhinolophus hipposideros (assembly GCF_964194185.1). Classification (NCBI taxonomy): domain Eukaryota; kingdom Metazoa; phylum Chordata; class Mammalia; order Chiroptera; family Rhinolophidae; genus Rhinolophus; species Rhinolophus hipposideros. The sequence continues at coordinate 75,046,367 of NC_138057.1, read as the reverse complement.
GGGAGTTTGCGCTTTAACCAACTGAGCCATCCAACCGCCCCTGTAATGTTTTTATTTGACAGAAGCAATGTGTGACACGAGCCTTTCCATTGTGATCACAAAATATGGTGAATGCTGCTGCCGCGTGCCATCCAATGGAAAGGCAGGGATCTTCAGTACAGGAAGCGGCGCGTTGAACCTTAGTAACAGTGTGTGACAGGTTTCAACTTGTTTGGTGCAGTCATTCGGGTGTGAGCTACGGTTGAGAGAAGGTGTGTTTTAAAGCGTACCATAAATCATCCTCCATCATGACAACGTTCCGTGTCACACGTCACTTATGTTGTACAGCAATTTCTGTCAAAAACATTACGGTGTGGCCTCATCCACCTTATTCACTGGATCTGGCACCGTGCCACTTCTGGCTCTTCCCCAAAGTCAAAATGACCATGAAAGGTAAATGTTTTGAATCGATTCAGGATATCAAGGCAGCCACAACAGCACAACTAAAGACACTCACAAAAGAGGACTTCCAGAACTGCTTCAGAAAGTGGCAAGAACAGTGGGATAAGTGTGTTCAAAACGAGGGGGAGTATTTTGAGGGGGATCAATGGCAATATGTCTTTTACTGTAATAATTTGTTTTTCAATTTACGCAATCACTGTGTTGTTTGATCACACCTCGTATCTCCTTTCTGCCTCTTGTTTTCCCTTATTAATTAACATTTTTGTAATAGTGCGGTACATTTGTTACACTCAATGAACCAGTATTGATACATCCTTATTAACTAAAGTCAATTGTTTACATTGGGGTATAGTCTTTGTATTATATGGTTCTAAAGATGGTATCATACATCACAGAATGGTTTCCCTGCCCTAAAAATGCAGTATGCTCCATCTGTTTACCCTGACCCCCTTACTGCTGGTAACCACTTATCTTTTTACTGTCTCTAGTTTTGCATTTTCCAGAATTTCAGCTAGTTAGAATCATACTATCTGTAGCCTCTTCAGACTGGCTTCTTTCACTTAGCAATGTGCACTTAAGGTTCCTTCATGTTTTTTTATGGCTTGATAGCCCATTTCTTTATATTACTGAATAATAATACTACATTGTTTGGATATACATATACCAGTTTGTTTTTCCTTTTCCTAAGGACAGATTGGTTGCTTCCAATTTGTGGGAATTATTAATAAAGCTGCTGTCAACATTGATACGCAGTTTTTGTGTGGACATAAGTTTTCAATTCATTTAGGCAAATACTTAGGAGTGCAATTGCCAAATTATATGGTAAGCCTACGTTTAGCTTTCTAAGAAACTGCCAAACTGTCTTCCAGAATAGCTGCACCATTTGACAGTTCCATCAGCAATGCGTGAGAGTTTATCTTGCTCCACATCCTCACCAGCATTTGGTTTTGTAAATGTTTTGGATTTTAGCTATTCTAATAAGTGTGCAGTGGTATCTCATTGTTTTAACTTGCAATTCCCTAATGAGGTGAGGTTGAACGTCTTTTCATATGCTTGACATCTGTTTGTCTTCTTTAGTGAGCTGTCTGTTCAGCTCTTTTGCCTATTTTTAATCAGGTTGTTTTCTTATTCAGTTTTCAGAATTCTTTGTATATTTATCAGATACGTGTTTTGTGAAGATTTTCTCCAAATCTGTAGCTTATCTTTTCATTCTTTTAAGAGAATCTTTTGCAGTGCGGTTTTTAATGTTAATAAACTCCGTCTTACCAGTTTTTTCTTTGATTTATTGTGGTTTTGGTGTTGTATCTAAAAAATCGTCACCAAACCCAAGGTTACCTAGGTTATCTTCTAGAACTTATATAATTTTGTGCTTTACATTTAGGTCTATGATCCATTTTGAGTTAATTTTTGTGAAAGGTGTAAGGTCCGTGTCTAGATTTTATTTTATTTTTTGCATGTAAATATTCAGATGAACAAATTATCCTTTCTTCACTGAGTTGCCTTTGCTCTTTTGTCAAAGATTAATTGATTATATTTTTGTGGATCTATTTTGGACCTGTAAGATTTTTAAAAGCATTCCTTAATTTATATTTCTCCACCAGAGTCAAGTGAAATAATATCTTTCGAGTAGCACCCATTTATAAATGAGAGAAAAATAAAATTCAGTGAGATTTTACCATCATGAACTTGAGATGGGAGTTATGCACCTGCTCTTTACATAAAGCCCCATTTCCTCCACAAATATTGTATGATATCACTTATATGTGGAATGTAAGAAAGCCATACTCGTAGAAACAGAGATTAGAACGGTGGTTACCAGTGGTAACATTTCAAGTGCCTAGTAGCCACATGTTGGGAAGTGCCGCTCTAGAGTATACGAAGACGTGGTATAACCATACAGTGGAATTCACTATGGATCCGCTTCATTCAATATCAAGTTGTCTTAATTGTAATAGTTTTTCATAGCAGCTCTTTAAAATGTGTTAACATTTTCCTCTGCCTTCTTAATCAGATTATAACATAGTGGTTAAGAGTATGGGATCCAAAGCTGTAGTCTGGGTTTGAATTCTGGTGTTAACACTTACCATCAGGGTGATTTTGGATGAATTACTTCAGCCCCAGGTACTCCCATTTTCTTGTGTGTAAAATGAGGATTAAAGCTTCCTAATAGGGTAGTTATGAAAATAAAATGAGAAAACATGGTAAGTGCTCAGTAAATGTTCATTTATGTTGCTACTAAATACTGTAACTATAGCCATCTACTATTGCAACTAAAACTAGTAGCAGTTCAGTAACAGGAGCATAATTTAGGCCTTTCCTGACGAGTCAAGTCTGGTACATTGATGCCGTCATGGGCTCATGAAAGTATATAAACGGATGTTTAGCCTTACATTATGTTTTCTGACAACTTTGCAATTTGAATCCTTAATACTTCCCTTTTTTGCCGTGCCAGGAGGCCTTTCTCCAGATGTCTGCTAAGACAAACTTCTGACTGTATACAAACCTTTATTCATTAAAATTCACTGAATTACTTGTTCTCAACCTGGTAATATATTTAAGTGATAGATGAAGGTTTGGGGGGAATTATTACAAATACTTTGTTCATTGAGCTTGACAGAAAGATTGCCCATTATCAACATTTCCCAAATGCCAGAGTAACCACACTACTAGGTAACGAATTGGCTGACGCAAACACACTATGCCCATTGTGTCATGCTCCATGCCAAGTGCTGAGTGTATTTTATTTGTTATAACAGCCTTATAAGTCATAAATAGTAGCAGTAAAGAAATTGAGGATCAGGAAATTAAGTAACTACCCAAGAGCAAGTGGCAAAGTCGGGATTTGAACATAGGTCTGACTCCATTTCCCTTGATCTTACCTACTATGCTATACAAAGAAATGAAGCTCTTGTGGTGATTGTACTATGGACATTATAGCCATATGAGATTTTCTGCCCTTCCTCCTTCTCCTCCGTCCCTCCGTTCCTTCTTTTTTTCCTTCCATCTATCCATCTTTTTACTCCTATAATCACAGATTCAGCCAGCAATCATTTACATGTTGTCTGCACCATCCCAGGCACTATGCTAAGTGCTGGGGATACAAATGATCATAAAATGAAGTTTAGGGCCTCGAGATTCAGGCAAATGGATGATACAGACACCAAATTATAGTTTCAGCTTCACTGTCATAATCATAAGCCTTGCTGTAATCATGGATATTCAGAATGCTGTGGGGTAATAGAGAAGGACTTTTCTAATTCCGCAGGAAGATGGAGGCCTGGGTTGAGTACAGATGAGAGGGATATTAGGGAAGACTTCCTACTAGAATGAATGCTAGAGTTAAATCTCAAAAGATGACCAGCCAGACTAGAAATAGGGAGCACCTGGGTGGAGAGGCTTGCATGAACAGTGATGGGGAGCTGGTGTTGTGACCTGATCAGGGTAATGCAAACACCTGGTGTGACTAGCACCTAAGGTGCGGCTCCTGGAATGGAAGGAGATTGGGTTGGAAAGCAGGGCAGAGTATAATGGAAGAGTTTGTGGAAGTCAGGTACTTTAATGGCCCTTTTGTTTTTATTCTAAAGGAAAGGAAAGTTTTAAGCAGAGGAGTGACAGTATCACAGTTGTGTTTCTGAAAGATCCCTCGGGAAGCAAGGTTTAGGGTGAATGTTTTCAGGGTAAATTTGTAATAGACTTCATGAGTTTCTGAATTTTAGAATTCTGCCAACTGAATTTATTTGAGGACGTTCTAGTTCAGAACAATACAAAAGACTTTCCAGAAATGCCAGAAATGATGGAATTAGCAAAGAAAGATTTTAAAACAGCTATTGCAAACATGCTCTATAGGTTCAAGATGATAGAGGGAAACATGAAAATGAAGAGAAAAGCAGCAGATTTTTTTAAAACCCAAATGGAACTTCTAGAGATGAAAAATGTAGTATCTGAAATGAAAACTACACTAGATGAGATTAACAGCATATTAGATACTGCAAAAGAAAAAAATCAATGAACTTGAAGACATAGCAATAGAAACTGTCCATAAAGAAGCTCAGAAAAATACCAACGTCTTGCTTCCACTTAGAAATTAGTGGGTATTTTCTCCCTAGAACATTTTTACCAGAAAATTTAGACTTAACTATTTCTGTGTGAGGTTGCTGTGGCTTGACAAACATGATATTTATCAATTTTTACTTTGCATTTATGGGGGTTTTGTTTTGGATAAAAGGAAATCTTCACAGTCTTAAAAATCTTTCCTCTGACTTCAAAGAGATGAACTTCTGAGCTGCAACCCTCAGGAGCTTTCTTTCTCTTGCTAATGCCTGACACACGCTTAATATTGATTCTGTCATCAGAATAAACAGCAAGGCCCAAGTAATGAGAGTTCTGGACATTTCAGAATCATGCACTCATTTATTTTTCATTAAAAAAAAAACAATAAGCATTCATCTGTCTGGACATCATACTTAAGTGTGTTTTGCATTTTCCGAAATAAGAGTGAATTTTTATGAGTATGTAAATTGAACATGTCAGATCACATTTGGTAGAAATCTGGGATGCTTCCTGGAATGCTCCTGAATTTTCATATATGAATTAAGTACCATTTATTTATGGGCTACACGCTTCTGTTGCTTCATAAAAACCATACTGGTCTTTGAACATAAAATGAAGATTGGTCAGCAATTCAGTGAAATAATTTTTTCTGATGAAAAATTTTAGCCTTATTCGATAAAATACGAGTAAGTGGAATTCAGTTAATTGTATTCATTAAAGATATCCATCACCCCTCCAAAGGATCTCTTTTTGGCAACAGGCTTCATTTTGCATCCATTCACTGTTCCGACTTCCAGTTCTCTCAGAAACAACATGGTCCCCTAGGGACTGCTGCTTCCATGCCCACCCAACTCTAAAGCTAAGCCTCTTCCTGTGGAGCCAATTGTCCTGTACTTGTTCCTTAGTCTTTGATCATCTCTCCTTCTCTGGCAATGACTCACAAACAGGACTTGTAGGTTTCTTTGTCTCAAGCCTCGGCCACACTTCTGTTAGATTGTTAATTCTTCAATCAGAAGATGACGAGGAGTGGGAGAAATCTTGGCAAAACAAGAATTCTTCATGCCAGGCTCTGTGCAATGAATTAAGTCATCTAATCCGTACAAGACTGTATAGTAGGCATGGTTATTTTCTCTGTGATTCCAGAACTTGGTAGAGGAAATGACCACATTTAGGAATCGGGATGTGGGTGAGGCAGGCAAGGCTCAGAGTCTCTACAACCGCTGATTCTTTAAAGGGGTGAAAAATTTCCCACCCTTCTTTGTACTAGACCATATTTCTAAATTATCAATAATCAGTATTACCCTTATCAAAAAATAAATATTTTATAAAGAGAAATGAAAGTTACACTACTCACCATGGAACATTTGAAAAGCAAAGAATTTAGAAAGAAGTGCTCATTGCTTAAATGTACATATAACCTTTGTAAAATTTTTGGTGCCTTTCCTTTTAGTCTTTTTATATGTATATCATTGAACATTTTTGCATAGTAGTATTAATTTCAATGTTTTTTTCTCCATAAAAAAGTGAGATGCTAATACTCATATCTTGATGAACTGTAAAAATGCCTCTTTCATGCTTACCTCTTCCTGGGCCTTCTTCTCCCCTTGTCTTGAATTGCAATCTCTGACACATGTGCATTGCCTAGAAAGCTCCATTTGGTTAACAGATATCAGTGTGACAAGGAAGAAAAAGAAAAAAAGCTTATTCTCTTCTCATTAAAACACACATCATTAATAATACCCTTTGTATTTTTTTATGGGGAAGAATGATTCAGTCCACACGTTGATATATTCATTCATTCGACAAATATTTGTTAAGTACCTTCTAAATGCCAGCCATTTTACTCTTCAGTGAGGAGAGACGATAGAAGAAACACTGCTCCTTAGGAGAATGTAGGTGTGTAAATAAGAAAAAGAGCAATGCAATAAGTAACATGCAGAAATATTAACCAAGTTCTGCAAGACCACAGAGGAGAATCACTTTTCCAAATGATTCTCCTAGAGAAATGAGAGAAAGCTATTTATAGATAAGAATATGGAGCTCAGAGAGATTTGGTCACACAGCTGGTCAGTGGTTGAGGTAGCATTAAAAAAGATCTGACTGCAAAACCTCTTTTCATTCTGCTGAACTATGTCGTAAGGCGACACGCCTGTTTTCACTGTTTTGTAAGTTCCACATGTCTGTATTTGGGGACTTCCTGTATCAGGGACCATAGCTGCCCCTTTTTTCTCTCCCCATTTCAAAATGCCACCAATTTCTGATTTCATGAAAGAGGAATGGAACAGAAGCAAGGAGATGTGAGTTCTCTAGAACCAGCTTTGCCCGTGTTTAACTAGATGATCGTGGGCATGTTATTCCTTTTTTCTAGGCATCTAGTCCCTATCTGTAAAAGCAAGGAGGTTGAACTAAATCTCTTGAAGCTTCTGATTCTTTACAACTAATGTGTTGTCGTTTGCTCTTTCTTTTCAAAGTATGTAGCGTTTCCATAGGAACGTGGGTTCCCAGGGGCCTTGGGAAGTCTTGACACGTCATGGCTGTGGCAGAGGGACAGGCAGGGGTCAAGAGTGAGGGCTGTTGACTACCTGGATTTGAATCTCAGCTCTGTCACTTAACTGCTGTTTAATCTTGAGCAAACCGCTTAATCTCGTTGAGCCTCAGTTTTCTAATTTGTGAAATAGACATAATAAATGACTCAGAACTGAGTGAAGATTCAGTGAGCTTATGTGTGGAAACCACTTTGCACAGTGTCTGGCACATAGCACGCAATGAACGGAGCTAATGATACTCATGGTTAGTGTACTCGGACTAACTTGAAGCAGTTTCTGAAGTCAAAAAACCACAGTAGCTTCTTCTATTAATCATTCCTTTATAAAGGCAGAAAGGAACCAATATGTTCATGCACAGAATATGGAATTTTAGTAATTTTCCCTTTGGATGTTCAATTAAGGGGATGTAGGGGTTGGAACACTGTTGGCTGCTAATCTTTACTGATGATCCAGAAAAGACTTCCCTCAGTTTTGTATCCTACAGTGTGAGCCATTCATTCTTTTCCTTGCTGTGTTCCTATTGCCCAGGACAGGCCACGGCATTGGGTAGGTACTTGGCAAATGTTTTTTGAAAGAATAAATGATTTCACACTCTGTATTTAAGAACTGGGGAGACTAAGAGCACTAGCACTGGGCAGTAAGTCTTTCGGCTCTCAGATCTTAGCCTGTGACATTTGTTGAGTTCGTGTTGAGGGGATTTGGGGGCGTCCCATGACAGTCAAAGCAGAGTTCTTCTGATACCAATGTTTGGCTTTCTCCTTTGATCAATAAGCTTCTTATTTGCCCTTGAAACCTCTGTGATGCTGGGGAATCACAGGCATTCCTCAGGATGATTTACACGCCAGTAAATAATCTGTGCTGTCCATTGCTTCCTTCATTGGTATCTGCCCTGTTCATAAAAGCCCGAGGCTCAGTGGCCCCCCAGGCTGGAATGCAGTGGGCATGTTAACTCCAGCCGCAGATGTATGCACGAAGAACATGTCGGTCACTTTCATTGCTTTCTTGCTCTAACACGACCCACAACTTAATCTTTAAGGATTGACATAACTACAGAAGTTATTTTCCATCTGACTTTATTATAGTTACCATGCCATTTATTTTTTTTTACCTCTGTTCTGTGCTAAGCACTACATATTATCTAATCCACACAACCGCCCCTGCGTGAGTTTATACCCTTTTTATAGAAGTGGAAACTGAAACTCGAGGTGAAGCGTATGCTCTGAAATCACATAGGCCATGAGCGATGGGGCTTAGGGTTGAACTAACTCGAGTCTTTCTGGACACAAAGCTCTTAGCTCCTACACCATGACGTTTTCCTCACCTAGACAGCTTTCTCCTGCTTCTACAAGTGTTTGGTGTTTAAGTTAGTAACCTCTTGCAAAAATCTGTAAGTTTCCCCTACCATTCAGAGGTGAATTTTAAGTTTCTTAACAGCATTGCAAATACATGAAATTTATAGTGACAAACATAGGCAGATTACTTTCTTGTTACCAATTCATTTAGCAAATTTACAGTTCCCATTAATTTTAATCTGTCCTTATTACCTGTTTTATATAATAAATATCTTTAGTCATGACAGACTGAGTATAGATCACCTGAAGTAGGTCTCTCTCAATAAGCAGAGTTGCAGCAAAAGATTTGTGAATTAATTGGGAAAATTGCAAATCAGGTAGTCAGTGAAATAATTCATTGTCACATCCAATCAATAAACTTAGTAAATCAACTCATTTAATTCAAAAAATGATCTATATAGATCAAGCAACCAATTAAACAATTAGCATACACTTTGCAATTAATTAATTTAAGCATCAATCATATAATTAAAACTCCAAATTTAAGCTGCAGAATTTAGAATCCCACCGCTTTGCAAACTATTAGGTTCATGCTTCTGAATACTAGCAGATTTACAGTTTCACAACTCAGTTTTGGAGCAGGGTATCTTACCGTGTTTTAAGTTGATTTCGGTTTTAAATTGTCTTTATGTTGATAATTTCCCACCCTTTTACAGCCAATTGACTTTTTACTTCCCCCAAAGGAGGAGAAGTAGGTGTGTGTGGATTCAAACTGGGCAAGGCTAGAATGTGGGATTACTGACTGGACATTCTAGGGAAGTGAGAAAAGTCCAGAAGTAGTTGAAAGGGCCAGATATCTGTGTCAGGATAAATCAGGTCATTTACTTTTACTCTGTTAAGTATCCTGGGTGTTTGGAATCAGATCCTGCCAAGTGAGTCTGATTTTCTTCAGAGAAAAGAAAACTGTGTCGATTGTCTTTGTTATCCTGAGTACTTTCGTGAGCTAGAGCAGATATTTTCTTAATCCTGACCATAAATAAAAGGCCACTGATTCCCCCCAAATAATTTTTCCTTCCTTCATAGTTTTGTGTATCTCTTTTACGATGTTTATTTTATTTACATTTATATGATAGCTAATATTGTGCTTACCTTCCCCCCACTCTATTGTAAGCTTCCTTGAAGGCTGATACTGAATCTCATCTTTGCTCTAAGGGGTTCTGTGTCTTCTCTATAACAGGGGCTCAGTTAATATTTGTTGGAAGAATCGGCGAATATAAAGGCTCTCGTTTCACGTTGTTTCCTCTCCCGTTGCACTGCCTTTGTTTTCTCCTTACCAGGTAAAGTAGGATTTGGGGGATCTAAGTGTATCTCCAGGCTTTGAGGTAAAGAACAGCAGTGTCCCAGTTTGCTTGCTGTACAGCACAGCCTCTGATCTCTTCGTCCCTTTCTCACCTTGGCATTCACTCACCTGTTTGGTTTTCCTTTCAGTGACAATGTCAGTGCCTACTGCCTGCATATTGCTGAGGATGACGGGGAGGTTGACACAGATTTCCCCCCACTGGATTCCAACGAGCCCATTCACAAGTTTGGCTTCAGTACTTTGGCCCTGGTTGAAAAGTATTCGTCTCCTGGCCTGACATCCAAAGAGTCGCTCTTTGTTCGAATGTGAGTATTGACTCAGTTACTTATCTCAGGATCTCATCTCTACCTTCGCGTATTTTGGATTTGATTTTGTTCATCAGAGGAATGATTCTTGGTATCTGGAGAGTCCACATGTAATGATCTTCCATGGAGATAATTGGGGACAACATTCGCATTGTGTCTCGTGTCTCTGCACCTAGATTAAGTACACACTTTCATAGTAGCAAATTGAATTAGGTCATCTCTAAACGTCATACCTGTGATCTAGACCTCGGGACGTATTGGGGCAATTTGGAGTCTGGGAAGCAAAAATTCTCTTCAAGGAATCCAAACTAAACAAAAATATGCGTCACAGCCACTTCTCTCTTCTGACTTTAAAATAGTTCTTTTCCTCTCCAGCTTTGTTCAGATCACAGTTGATTTTTCCTCTCAGTTGCCTTCCTTTAGACTGAGCAGAGTTCCTTAACCTTCCCTGTGCCTTGGGGCAGTCTGGTGCAACCTATAAAAGCCCTTCTCATAAAAGTGTTTGTCAATGCAGAAAATAAAATTTACAGGAGTACAAAAGAATTCATTATATTTAAATAGTTATCAAATTGTTAAACCAATTTGTGATAGAGTAATATGTAGGGCTTTTATTAATACATTAAATAGCAAGTCCAGTGGCGGGGCTCGCGGTGACTCCTGAAGTTCCATTTCAAAGTAGCGATTGAGTGTAAGTGATGTTTGCGACGTAATGCGCTGTGAGGATACCTGTGATTTCTGCTCATGACAGTCGCCAGCACGGCTAACACTACTGTGATTTGTTGACTACATTTATGATTCAAGGAAATGCTGAACATCAGAAGTTAGTGAAAACAAAAATGCAGTTTTTATCTATGCCTGAGTTTTACCCGCAGGTCCCCGTTGTGAAGAGAAAACTGGCAGTGTTTTTAAAGCACAGTTTAAGCTGTTCTAACCAAGGTGGCAACCGTCCCCCTCCTGGCCATCTCCTGGGAACAATAGCGATCCCTTTGGCACCCCCTGCTGTTAGCAACCAGCAAATTCACTATCCCAAAGAGGTTGCTTTAGGGGACTTTTCCACCTGTCTCTTTAAAACATATTGCCTTTGTTTCAGATTTTAACTGAAAATAGGATTATGCTACCTATGATATACGAATATTTTGGGTCTTTCTACCCTTGAGCAAAGAATGAATACCTGAGTGCCTGCAAGTGATCTGGGGTGATTCCTCAAGCTTTTATAATTGCCATTTCATTCCTACTATGAAGCTATGTTTGGTGTATGTAACGGCAAATATTTTCCTTCTTTTTACATTTACAGTTTTCATTGGCATTTCAGTACTGAAACGACTTTAAAGAATATTTAAAGTAATTTAAAAGCTATCCAACGATTCCTAATGTAACTATTTTCATTTTTGTATAATAATTTCCATATGTCTATACATTACACAGTTTCAGTTCTGGCGTACATATTATGTTGTTTTTACTTAACATTATATTACAACTGTTTCGATATCTGTTTTTAATTCCTGAAATTCAGTATGTGCCAAGGATCTCAACAGAGACAACCCCGATGCTCATGGAGCTTATGTGCGGAGACAGTTGTCAAACAAATCGTTAAAATGTGATAAGCAACACAACAGAAAAGTGTGCGCGTGCAGCGGGTGCCTGTCACAAGATGTTTAGGTGGCCTCCTGGGTTGGTCTAACAGTGAGTCTGTCAGAGGCCTTGGGTATATCCCTTTTGGTTTTTTTTTAATAACTTCCTTAGGATAATTTTTTGTCAGTAGGACTATTGGTCAGAGGAGAACCATCTTTAGACTTTCACTTTGTACTGACACGTAGCCTTCTGAAAGATGAACCAATTTGCAGTAACACTAGCAGAATTCAGAGCCATCTCGGCAGCCATCACAAGGTGTCATTAGAAGGTTTCCCTTTTTACTTTCAAAGATGTATACAGTGGTATTTCAGTAGTTTCCATTTGCATTTCTATTATTTATTAGTAAGTGTGTATGTAAAAGAATTGTTAGCACATAATTTTTACTACATGAATGTTTACATATGATTATAGATAGCAGTCTTTTAAACTGAAAGTCCTTTTTAAAACAATAGCTTTTAAATCAGTGATTTTTGATAGAGTGCGGTTCATGGTGGGGTGGATATACCATCCAGGGAGAAGTGTCTCCTCCTTCAAGGGAATGGGAAGGGGGGAGTGGGGAGGCAGAGAGTAACAACTGCTTTAAACTAAATACTCTTTTTTTCCCCCCTGAATTACTTCCATCCCTGCACTCCCACTCCCAAACACACATATGCCAGTCAGTCGTTTTTCTATTTTAAAGTTCAAGAGAGTTTATACGACATGTCTGGAGTGTTTCTGAAAACACAAGGTAAAGTAAAGTCTTTACATGTGACTATTTAAAGTAAAGTGTCAATAAATATTCTATTTCTTCTTTTTCTCAGTTGTCTGATGAAATAGGACAGATTACTGACCATTTGCCCTGTGTGTATTTTTTTATTTCAGCAACCTCCCATTCACCTTTCTGGTCTATATTATACATTAGAAAAGCCTCTCCTGAAATTGCAGGACAGAGCAGACCTTCAGGAGTCTCCAGGGATGTGTCCAAAGTTTCAGAGAGTGAAGTCCCAGCAAAATAAGTGAATCCATCGCTCCTTCTCTTCATTTTCTCCTTTCCTCCTTGTATCTTTCTCCCAGTGGAGAATGGGCAGGAAGTGGCTAGAAGACATTAAAGTCAACCAGGAAGAGGGAGCAAGGTTTGACAATGGGAAGTGAATCAGTATGACTAAGGACCAATTATGTATATGTTATTTCATTTAATCTGAAAAACAGCCCAGTTTTTATTATGACCATTTTAGAGACTTGAAAATTGAGGCCTAGAAGTATTGCTCGCAGGCCTGGATTTGAACCCATGCCTGACTTTATAGTCCATGCTCTTCCCAACCTTGCTAAGGGTTAGGATGGGGGTAGGAAAATCTAGTGTCGGTCTAGTCTTTCAAGTAAACCTCACTGTCTGAAGGCCGACATTCAGCCATTACTATAGTGTAATAATAGGTGAAAGCACAGTGGCCTCCCGAGCCAGACTGTGTGGGTGCCGATCCTGACCTTACCCTTACTTGCGTGTGTGACCTTGGATGAATTACTTCACTTTTCTATAGTTTAGTTCAATGAGGGTAATAATAATACCTGTCTCACAGAGCTGTTGTGAGGGTTGAATGAGCTAACAGATGCAAAACACTTAGAACAGTGCCTCGCCTGTAGAAGCATTGTCTGAGTGTTTGTTGCAGTTATTATTAATAAAAATTTTTCGAGGGCAATAGCTGGATCGTTTGTGCCCCACACACCCAGCATAGCTCCATTACCATAGAAGGTATGCCACAAATATTTCTTGAATGGGTAACTGAATAGATCTCTTTGCTTCTCCATTTTTCTTTTTCCCCTACTTTCTGTTTTCTAGCAGGGGAAGGGCAGAATTTGTGTGGACATTGCTCAGAAAAGGCTGACTTGGAGTGACTTTTGCTGAACATAGGCACGGGTAGATGTCAGAGATGTGCAGACTTCCCAATCTGTCCTCTTACGGGCAGACAGCCGTTAAGGTGGCAGCAAGGTCATAAACTCCTTGACGACAGGAGGGGCCAGTCTTAATTAGTGGTGTATCTTAGCACCCAGCACAGGGCTTCAGAGAGAAGGCATGAATGAATCTTGAGGTGTTTGTGGGCTGCTAGCAGGGCCCTTGACCAAGCTTTCTGCTATACCTCGCTTTTTGAGCCCACTTAAACTTTTACATCCCTGTTCTGCCTTTTGAAAACCGCGAAGCCTAGGTTCCATTCCGGTTTTCAGAGACCCTCACCCCCCGCAACCAGCAGGCTCCAATATACCTGTGTCTTTCCCTCCTTCAGTGAGGCAATTGAGTTTAGTCTAAACTGGGTTCAGGTTTCAGCTTCACTAGTGACTTGCTACATGACTGTAGCCTATTTCTCCGTCAATGAAATGAGGATCATAGTAACTACCCCATGGAATTGTGAGGACTTTTCTTACATGTAAGTAATGTACAGACTTCTTTTAACGGAAAATTAATTCTCCTGAAGCCTCAGTGCTTGCCAAAATTAATTTTATTATAATGTTACTTAAATACATACAAATGTAAAATTCTAGCTATAAACTAATGTCTTTATGCAACCCAAACAAAATTACAAATTAAATGCAGATAAAACTGTAACATTAATAAAATACAAATTAACAACTTCAGTGCAACAGATAATGTTTTCCTGAAATTAAATCTCTGATGTTGGGTTTAATGGGTGGTAAATGTTTTACTTGTCAACTTGAGTCTTTTGATTTTCATATGAAACATCAGATTACCATATTATTATTTGTCCTTTTAAATAATGAATGTATTTTTAACTGCTAGTCCATTACTTTAATGGGACACTTGATTTATAGTGCATCTTCCCCAAATTGTAAATGTCCTTTACTTGAATATTCTCTAGGATGACTAGTTTATTCCAGTTTGCCCACGACTTTCCCTGTTTCAAAATTGGAAGTCTTGGGGCGGCCAGTTGGCTCAGTTGGTTAGAGCTCAGTGCTCATAACACCAAGGTCGCCAGTTCGATTCCCACATGGGCCAGTGAGCTGCACCCTCCACAACTAGATTGAAAACAACAACTTGACTTGGAGCTGATGGGTCCTGGAAAAACACACTGTTCCCCAATATTCCCCAATAAAAATTTAAAAAAAAATTGGAAGTCTTACATCCAAGAGCAGCACCTCAGTTCCGGGTGAACCAGGATGATTGGTCACCCTACTTTCTGAGGTCAGTTGGTCTGTTACATAGGTCCTCTGTGTAGATATCTGTGCACAGTGTGACTTGGGCACTTCAGAGCCTGAATTATTCAGGAATCAGCAAGCCTATTCCTCTCTGTTCAGACATCACTGAGCCTTGTGCCCACTTTTCCCATCACTTTTCTCTATTCAGCAAACTTTGCATGCAACTTTGGCCTCTACTAAGTCTATCAGTGATGTTAAATAGCTCTAGCTGCTGGAAAACACAACCCCCCAAATCTCACCAGCTTCATCCCACAGTTGGCAAACTTTGCTCTAAAGAGCCAGGTAATAAATGTCGTAGGGGCCATTCACTCTAACTGCGCTCTGCCATAGTAGCACGAAGGTAGCCATAGACAATACTTAAATGAATGGGTGTGGGCCCTTTCTGTGCACCCTGGCTTATGCTAGTAAATTTGTTTCTTGTTCATATGGGTCTGACTAGGGTCAGGTGGCTGCCCTGGGTATTTTTCCTCTAAGTGGTGACTCGGCTCCTCCAGCTGGGTGGAGACGGGGAACATGGAAGACTGGGAGGAGCCTATATCTGTAGATGCCTATCCCTTACATAAGTCACTATGTATACAGTTGACCTTCAAATAACGCACCAGTTAGGGGCTGACCCAAGCCCCTGTGCAGTCAGAAATCTGCGTGTAACTTTTGACTCCCCAAAAACTTGACTACTAATTACCTACTGTTGACCAGAAGCCTTACCAATAACATAAACAGTTAACACATACTTTGTGTTGTATGTGTATTACATACCGTATTCTTACAATAAAGTCAGCTAGAGAAAAGGAAATGCTATTAAGACAATCATAAGGAAAATACATTTACAGTACTGTACATATTTACTGGGGGAAAAAATGCGTATAAGTAGACCCGTGCAGTTCTAACCCATGTTCAAATGTCAGCTGTACATCAGTATATATACAGTTTTGCTTTTCAGTGAAAATCATATGATTGTCATTGAACTAAATATATATGTGTATTTGTGTGTGTGTGTGTGTGTGTGTGATATTTTCATTGAACTAAAAGCAAAATTTTAAATTCTGAAATTTAGCCTATGAATTCATCCATTGACTCTGGAGGCCCTTGTACCTCAGGTAGGAAATGCTGCTATGAGGAAATTAGCTCAGAGCCTGGTATGCAGGAAGTATTATATAGTTGCTATTTTTGTTATTTCTGTCAGAGATTTATCAGTTGGAATAATTCACACTAAGGTGTCTATGAGGTTTAACCTTTCTTCAGGTTATTTTTTATTACACAATACATGGCCATTATCGAAAAATTTTTAAAGAGCTATGTTTCTTCATTCAAAAGAAAATTTAAAACTTCTCTTTGTTCATTCATGCAAAGAAAATAAGTTATTTTATTATATTATATAGTTATTTACATTTTAAAAGTTAACTAATTGGAAAAGTGTTCTGTGGAAAGGAACGTGGAGCTGGGTGCCTTTTGATGTTCTCCCCTTCTGGCCCTTGCGCCCAGGAAGCCTTTGGAAATAGAATCATGTTTGGGGAAAGAGAATGGATTACTCTACTTGTAAATTAGTAGCCTCCTAATGGAAACTGCCTCCTTGCCCAGATCAGCAAGTGGATTTCTAAGATATCCTTTGTTCTTGGTTGATTTTGGACAGATCAAATGTGTATATAAACAGGACTCTAAATCGTTGACTGCTATCTACTCTGGACAGAATCCCCCCTAGATCAGAAGTCAGTAAGAAGAGCAGTTCAACTGCCCTCCTGTATGTGTTTTACTTAAAATGTATCAGGTAGACATGGGAAAGGAACTGTTCTAACCAAGACTGCAGAATCCAGTTAGGAGTTTGCTGTTTGGGAAAGGGACCATTGGCTTAGGCAGTGGAGGGGCCTGCACCACAAGCTGGGCTGCCTGGGGCAGTGTGGCCCCCAGGACTCCCAGAGGACTCCCAGAGATGGCCGAGCCTCTCTTGGTTCTGCATGAAGGGAAAGATTGGCTGCCTTTTAAAGAGGCATGTCCTAGATTCATTGCTCTTTCCTGTACGAGGGCTTTTCAAAAGAGTCAGGAGTTTTAATGTACCTTCTTGACTGGATCTGCACAGCCTATCCCAAGTAACCAGACCTTTATGAAAGGATATCATTAGTCTGAAACCTCTCCTACTTTTATGTGACATCGTCTTTTTTGGAGAGGAGAAAAGACAAAAAAAGGAAACAAGCATTTTTGCATCCCCATTCAGTTTAGCGCCCCCAGTAGCCATTATCTCATTTATCCCTTATAAGCAACTTATTTTTTAATATAAGGACCATCTCCGACTTACGATGGTTTGACTTAAGATTTTTCAACTTTATGATGATGTGAAAGCAATACGCATCCAGTAGAAACAGTTCTTTGATTTTGAATGTTGGTCTTTGCCTGTTAGTGATATGCGTTATGATACCCTCTTGTGAGGCTGGGCCCCGAGCCGCAGCTCCCAGTTGGGCAGGCATGAGGGTAAACCACTGATACTCTCCAGTGCACTGTTGCCAGCGTTTTTCAGATATTGTGTTCTGAGCACGTTTAAGGTAGGCTGAGTTAAGCTACGATGTGTTGTTCAGTAGGTTAAGTGCATTCAATGCATTTTCAACTTAGGATATTTTCAACTTACGACGGGTTTATCGGGACATAACTGCCTCGTAAGTCGAGGAGCATCTGTATAGGCTGAGGATCAGAGACAGGTAGTTTCTTAACCAAGGTCATACAGTTTGGTAAGGGACAGAGCTAAAATAGCATAAGGAATGAAAAAGAGGATGACTGGGTTCTTTGTAACCAGGCCTGGCGATGTGGGTATAAATTTTCCTTGTTATTATTTGCTCGAGTCACAGACCAACTGTGTGTTGTTTCTTTTCATTCTGTTGTATCAGCAAACATTTTTGTTGTCCAGATTGTCCTCGTGTATGTAAATGTAACATATGCAGCCTGTTTAATTTTGTATTTGTAAATCTGACTTGATTTCCTTTTTGGCAACAGCTACTGTCTAGAGAAAAGAAAAGATTTTTCTTTGTCTCTTTAAAGTGGCAGAAATATTGGAGCAAGTAATAAAGATGGAAAGCATTAATTACATACTTCTAAGAATTTAAAGGTCAGACAAGCTAAATATGTATGTTTTGCTCACTGGAATGTCTGTCTGTTGATAGTGTGCCAAGCTTCAGTTTGTTCCTCCAATAAAAGCATACATTTTAGATAGCCATCAACTTACTCTGGTATCCAAAAATTATACCAGATTGCTGCTTTAGTTGCTATATATCTTAAAAGTTTAGGACTCACATTTCTGACGTTAATGTGATTTGTTTCATAATCCACCCCCTTTGGCCATGTTTCCTTACTGTGTCTCATTTTGATTTCCTCTGTTCTCCCCTCAGCTGATGTTGGAGTCTGTCAGCTGCTGCGTACGTGTCAGGCTAGTGACTTGTAATGTTTATTAATACAATGTCAGTCTTGCTGTTGCAAAAACTGTGATGCTTCTCAGAAGGTTGCGATAGAACGAAGCGTTTGATTTCCAGATCCTGTCTGCACTGCATGGTGAATACATTCTCAGATGTTATGCAGTTCACTGACCTGACAGTTATGGAACCCCGCCTGGGACCCCATTTCAGCAGGACATATTTGAACAGAAACAGTTTGCAAAACTTTACACACTTAAACTCCTGCCAAGGCAAACTGTTAGCCACTTGAGTTTGTTATAAATACCCAGCGGCAGCGGTTGGAAGTAGCCCACGGTGTGTTTTATATTCTGACTGAATGTGAATGGCTTTGCGGTTATATAGAGTAGTAAATAATTGAGTTTGATTAGGGAGAGGGACCTCATTATCCCCCACCTGTGCCCAGCTGGAAGGGGAGGGTCGAAATGAAGCCATTAGCTGTCTCTCTTACTGGCATCTCAAAGAGCTCAAATACATCTGTGTCTTATTTTCTTTTCTGGCACAATCAGTCGAGCAAGCTAAGCAGGCATGACCAGATTTGGCAAGTCCCAAGGACTCTGGCAAAGATACACAAGGAGAAGGCGGAGGGCAGTCATTTTGGCTTCTCACTGCCCATTAGTCTAGCGAGTTATGTTTTTGGAAAATGTCTGTTTTGAAAAAGAGTACTTTGTCCAATGTCAAACGTTGCATACTCATACAATACACTTTGATCTTTAAAGAAAAATTTTGTCGGTGAAAGGGGAAACAAAATGTGGCATTCACACTAGTGTAAACTCTCTTTATGGATAAAGTAATACCCCAAGGACTTGCTTTAAAGCAGGTATGCTACAGTTATTGCACGGCTTTCTCTTGCTCATATGTTTTCCTTTTCTACCTCGAAGTGCTAGAGAAGGCACACGCGTGGAGTTGGGACCAAAGGAGTGTCTTCATCACTGTTATGAACTGGTCAGGACTGGAGAATCGAGCGCTACTCTTGGCAGCCTTTTCCCACTTCCATAAACTGACACTGGCTCATGAAACCATGACATTCTCCAAGGGCTTTTGCAAAGGGATCTTGTAAGTCATATGATTAGTCTAAGACTTGGAACATCTATACTCAAACTGAACTTGTTCCAGTGGAAGTTGAACCTTTTCCATAGATTGGGTCAGTGGTTCCCATCTGAAGGATGTGCTCTCTGGACATCTCTTCTTCCCCTGAGTCCCCAAGACTCCCTTTAGGGCTGTAGAGGGGCTTGAAACTCAGGCTTCGGAGTCTGGCTGACCTGGGTTCAGGTTCCTGACTCCTCCACTTATTAGCTGTGTAACTCCAGGCAAGTGTCCTAACCTTGCCAAACCTTAATTTCCTCGATTATGGGCCTGATGACAGCTCCTGCCTTTCCTGGGAGGATTAAATGAACAAAGTAAATGCTCAATCAGTGTTGACTGTTGCTATTGTCTCATCATGATATATCACTTCTTTGTTCATATGGAGAAAAGCACACAGTTAGTACATTAAGTACTGCTTATTGAGCATTTACTATGTGACGGGTGTATTTTAACTACTTCAGCAGTACTTAGCCCTCACAACAGTCTCGCCATCTAATCCTTGTTACATTTTGTAGACGAGGAAACTGAAAGTTAGAGAGATCATGCCGTTCACTCAAAAAAGGCAAAACAGGATTACTGTGCTCTGCTGCCTCCTGGCGCTGCCGCCATCTTTCTGAGTATGGCATAGAAGCACACGATGACGATGTTTGGAGACATCTTCACTAAGCAGCTTCTCTCTGACCCCCTCCCCTCCGCCCGGCTGGGTTACGTGCACTCTGAGCTGGCGTCTTTCTGCTCATCACACAGAACTGTAATTCTTTGCTTCTTTTTCTTTCCCATTGGACTATGCTCCTGGGGTTAGGGATCATACTGTTGACTTCTCAATCCAAAATAGAGTCTTTGATAGATGAGTGACCACAGGTAATTCCCTAAGATCTGCAGCCTCAGTTTTTGTAAAATGAATATAATAATAGTACCAATTTTAGGATTGAATAAGTTAATACAGATCTTAAAAGCTTAACACAGCACCTGGCACATAGCAAGTGTTCAATAGGTAGTAGTTGCTACTATTATTGTTATAATTGTTGAATAATAATATCTCGTACTGTGCAGATCAAAAAGCTCTTAGTAAGTCTCATTGAATTTGCAGCACCTCCATAATTTGGAGCTTCCATCATCCCCATCCGAAGCCAATGAAATAAGCTGAGATGAAATGCACTTCCCCGGTTTACACTCTCAGAAAGGAAAACCTTGACAGTGGAGCCCAGAGTGCTCTCATTTGAGCTTTTGGGGTGGGAAGCTGGTGCCCAGGCCAGAGGCTGCTTGCTGACAGTGCTCCTGAATGCTGCCGCCATGCCCAGCAAATTGCACATTTTAATGGCCCTGTGTCATCAGTTATAAACAATGACAGTTGAGATCCATTCCCCCTGAATAAGCAAACTCTGCTGAGGGGCCAGGGGAGAGGTGATGAACGGGGCCTCTTCTCTTGAGATGATGCCTTGGGACAAGGGGAACACAAGAGCTAACATTTGTGAACTCCTTTTACTGCTTGCCAGCCTTAGTGCCAGGTGCTTGGCATTTGTTGTCTATTTTAGCCTCCTGACAATTCTGTAGGGAGGTGGCCTCCTCGTTTCATGGGTGCAGCTGAGGTTCCCACATGTTAAGGCAGCATTTTGTTTAGCTATGGAACCAGGATTTGAACCGAGGAATATTTAACTCCCAGCCCATGTGATTTCCTCTCCAACATGTTGCCTTCCAACTTAGGTTCTGGTTCCAGCTCTCTCCCCATGAACAGAATCTAAGCTTTTCAGATAAAGACTGTGCCCCTACTTCCTCTCTGTCCTACATCACCTCTAGTTTAACACTTAGTAGAGAAATGCTCATTGTGTTAGGTTAATGCTGGTATAAAAATTTCCCTCCGATAACTGAGTGGCTTTGCACTGGGACAGAGCTGAATTTCTCAAGTGAGTAATCTGTTTTTTAAATGCCCATAGTTTTTCAGAGACTTGAATTGACTGAAGCGCTCCTGGCAGCACTTAGCTCCCTGAAGTGGCGCTTCGTGCTAAACCCAACATAGGCAGCCCCCAGGGCTGTGGCAGGCAGGGCAGCTGCTTTTGCCCAGTGCCCTTTGAGTGCCCTGCTCTGGTGGCAAACAAGCTGTCTGTCTGTCCAGTCCATCCATCTGCCTGTTTGTCCAAGGGCTAGTGTCCTCCAGCACTGGTCACATCTCGGAGACTGGAATGCAGTGCCACCAGGGAAGGAGGTGGACTAGCTCTCTACCCACCTGCCGCCAGCATTTCCCCTTAGATCAGGGTCTTCTTGATCTCAGACGCAATGCCCAATATTAAATAAAAGCAGCTTTAAAAGTTGTGTTTCAATAGACTTTTTAGAAAGCCCATAAAAAATCCTGGATATAAAGAAATGAGGCATAAAACCCAAGAGTGTTTGGAAGTGAGGCTGAAAATTGTGGTAGACACGTCTCCATGTCCATGCATGAAATGGGAGCATCACTTCCCTGTTGCACCTGCCGGTAGCTGGGTTCTGAGAACCACTTACATTCTGCACTCTTGTGTTCGAGAAACATTTTACCCCCTTACGTGCTGTAGACTTAGAACAACATCCAGAGTTGGCATTCGTCTGGAGGGCAAGGAGTGGACTGCGAGACTGGCCTGAGGAAACTTGGATTAGGTCTGGTTGAGTGTGCAGCATGCGGGTCACAACCTCGTTCTCCTTTTAATGTGCACGTTTTTACCGAAATGGAGCCCCGGAGTAAGATAGCGCGCACCCGTGAAGGCACATTCCGAGTGCCGTGCCGCCCCGTCCCTTCACTGTTGTTTTCATTTTCCTCTCATGAACCTTGCTACCCTGGCTTCAGCACGGAGGCTGTAAAGGAAGATGGAGAGCCGAGTTACCTCAGAATGATCACTATCGTTAACATTCACGGGTGGTTCACTTATCATTCCTGACTGCACAGACATGGCAGCCGCTCGGAAGCGTCCGCAGGTGTAGCATGGTGATACATATTACATTGTGCCACAATGGATTTATGTATTCTGTAACAAAAGAAAAGTGTAATGAAAAAATACAGACGGTAATCCTTTATTCCTCCACCACACAATTTATCAGTAATGCCTGTGGATGATAAGTGCCAGGGATTTCCTCTGCTTGCTTTAACCTTGTCACCCAGGTACATTTTGGTAAAATGACAGAAAAATACGGACTAGGGATTTTCCTCCGTTCGAAAATCTTTTTAAAAGGACACTTTTAATTTATGGAAGTGAGTCCAAACACCAGGCTTCCTTTTGAGCTTTTAGTCTGCCTATGCTGAAAAAGATAAACATACTAGTTTGAAATAATGCTGTCTGCCAGCAGCAGATTGGGAGAGAATGTGAGCAATGTATAAGCAGACTCAAATCTAAAGTAGTTCAGGTGGGACCCAGGTAGATGGAAGTTTGTGAGACGTAGCCCAGTACTCGTGTATGAGTACCCGAGAACTTGTGTTCCCTTTTAGGCCCTCCTCATCTATCGCCCAACATATTGTCACAGATGGAGCGCACACTGACTTCTGAGGAGAAAGCTGGGAAAGGCAGGTCTGAATGCGGATGATTGGCACTTGTTCCAAACACACGCTGGCCTAGTGCCAGAGCAAATACCCCCAAGTTTATAAATGCACAAGGCACTTTACATTTCAGTACTCTTGCCAAAGTATCACTTACTGCATCGCTCCCTAAATATAGTTTTTTTAAAAAAGAGCTATTTCTTATTTTGCTTTGATCAGTAAAATAAACTTTTAAAGATTGTTCTGGGATGGGGTCCAGCTTCTGAGGTAAAGAATGGCCAGGGCTCAGGCATGATTCAGTAACAGAGTGTTCAGTAAAATTAGCTTGACAGTTCTCAGGCCTGCTGTTCGATAGCAAGAACTTGACCAAGTTAAAATGGATGATCGTGCTGGCTAGACCAGCGTCGGCTTTTGCTTTTTAACAAATGGAATGTCAAGGATTAAACAGCAAGCCGTATGGAGAGGAGGGGTGTGGAGATGTCTTTGTATTAGGGAAGCAAATTGGGGCCTTGGTTTGGAGATCGGCCCCCAGCCCCTGTGGAAAGCCAGCCACCTAACTGGGTCCAAGTGAGGTTTCAGGCCCCTTCGCAGCCTGTCCTACCATTGGGAAGCCTTTCCATGGCTTAGCTTGGGGCTTGGCTTTTCTTTCAGTTTTCTTGTCAATATGAAGTTCTGCCATGTTTTTTGGCCATGTTCCCCTTTGAGATTCTTGTGGGGAAATGGGAATGCAACCAAACTCCTTGTGGCAATTCCCATGTTCCATAGTTGGAAACGTGGGTCCCATTTGTTACATGAGCTGCTTGGAATTGGCCCGTTTTGTTCCAGTGCCCAAGCATAGTGAGTAGTATTTGTGACACTTGCTATTGCAATTAACAGTCTTAGTGAACTTATACCTCACCCAGGGATGGGCTTCTGCTTTTAGGGTACTTGTTCCTTACCAGTTTTTTCCTATCTAGATGAACCCCCACCCCCCATAAGTTTGATTGGCTAGAAGTTACAAAGTAGCGTTAGTGTTTTCTTTTGTAATTATTTATGCTTCAGCTAATATTTTGTTTGACCTTTTAGGACTAAGTAGATTAAAACATTCCTACTGAAGTGTACATAGCCTCTGTGTATGTGTGTGTGTATGTAGTGGGGGTTCTTTGTTTTGTTTTGTTTCACTGGCCAGTAAGAAAGAGCTTTTCTTTTCCTTATTCTAAGTCACTTTGGGCTATCATACCCCCCACACATACACACACACAACATAACATTATTCCTCCCCGGGCTTTAATATGATGGTAGTATCTGCCTGCAGTGACATCTACTGACATAAGCCAAGTTTATCGTTTGTCAGTCCTTACTGCAGAATGGGGCTGCATTTGGGAGCCAGTGCTAGTGACCCACACAGACCAATTAGATTCAATTTGAGATAAATTAGAAAAACCTTCCATAACTCTGACCTCTCTTTCACTTGGAACTGTTCGTACTAGAATGCTTGCCTTCCCCTCTCTCTCTCTCTCTCTCTCTCTCTCTCTCTCTCTCTCTCTCTCTCTCTCTCTCTCTCTCTCTGTCTCCTATTGGAAGTAGGTTTATTTAACCTAGTTTTAAATAATTGGCACTTTGATGTACACTTATTAAAACTTTCTTAAACACAGTGAAGACTGCAATAACATGTCTCTGGTTGAATGGTGGTGATGATTTAATATTTGTCTTTTCCTACAGAAATGCTGCTCATGGATTCTCCCTTATTCAGGTGGACAACACAAAGGTCACCATGAAAGAAATCTTGTTAAAGGCAGTGAAGCGAAGAAAAGGATCCCAGAAAATTTCAGGTAGGATAGTTGAACGATATGCTGGCAATAGAAGCTTAACCCTTAATTAAAAGTGCTTGGTGTTTGTGAGCGAGCGAGCAAACGAGAGAGAGAGAGAGAAATGGCTGCCTTCAAGATGTTTCAAATATCATTGCCAGAAGGCTTGGTTAGCAGGTTTACAGCAAAAAAGTGATTTTTAAGTTGCCCCTGTGCCCAAGGAAGGTACTGGGGTCAGTGGCATATGTGAGAAGAATGTGTTCATATCAGTTATGGAAGTTCCATCATTAATAATTTATGGTAGATTAAGACTAAGCTACTTGTGCTAACTATTGGTCGATATAAAGCTGTCTTTGAAAACTCAATCAATCCTAAATTTGAAGCACTGCTTTTAATTTCATGTTTTCACATAATTTTCAGTGGGGGAGACTTAGAGTTGCTAGTATTTGGCAGATGGAATATAAGGAAAACATTTTCATTTTTATCAAATGAGGGCAACTGTAAAAAAAAAAATTTAAACTAAATCAATGGATGCACAGAAATCCTTGTTAATCTCGAATTTCTCATTACCCAACTTTATACAGAAAATAAGCTGTGATATTTAAAGGATATGAGAAAAAATATTACCAATATTGAGAAATAATTATTTTAAGAAATACTTCAAAAAATTGTCATGCCACAGACAACTTGAATATAAATCACCCTATATACGACATGTCAAGTATGTTAGCTTTATAAATAAATGAGACTTCTTAAACACCTTTGGTTTCATCTTTTGGAAGGAAAAATAAGCATTGTTCAGGTTGGAGAAAATAGTTTTGTGTTCTTTTTAAGCGGCGGCATATAATCTGTTCCAGATTTAATTAGCTATCTTCAGATGAAAGCTGAAGTTTTAATAAAAGTTAGAAGAGATAACACAGTGAAGGACACGGATGAGCTGTCTCAAGGCCATATTCCAGGGGAACGATAAGAGCTGTAAAAAATGGCAGAGGAGAGCAATTGAATGGAGCAATGAAAATCTGATTCTCATAAAAGAGAGAGAGAGAGAGAGATGCTGGTAGGGGCGGTTGTAGATGAGACCTGCTAGCGTCTGCAAGCAATTTGGATGCTTGCCAGGAGTCATCGTTCACCCTCGGCTGTGGCGGCTCCGTCCAGATGTGCCAACTGCACGTTTCGGCTTTTGCCAGCTGACTGCGCCGTTTGATAACCAGCTCTCTGGATGCCCATCACTGGCCGCAGAGATAGAATTAAATGATGATGATCTTCCCACAAGTTGGGAGAGGAAACAATGCATATAAATCTTGATTTCATCTCAGCATGAGAAGTCTTTATCCATCATCACTCATAATGAACAAGTCGTTAGCTGGGATGAATGGTGTTCTGGTTTTTCCAAACACCTCTTTTGTTCATTTTTTGGGTGACTTTTATCCATTGCATGGGGGTCAAACCTCTTTGCATTTAGGGGATGATTGAAGAGGCATAGCCTCTCCTTCCCAGGGGAAAGGAGCTATTTAGGGGTTCTAGGTGCCAATCTAATAGCATTTAAACAGCTTCAGATATTTAGAGATATTTAGTAAGCATTCATCTTCCTTTAGGATCGTGGGGTGGGGGGGGTTGTTTTTTTTTCTTTCTTGTTTTGTCCCTAAATTTTCTTAACATAATAGTGTATTTTGTGACATATTCATTATATTCTAAGCAGTATTCTGAATTATCCAGAGGAGATAGAACTAACTTTTTTAACCTTCTTCATAGAAATTCTGCAGTCACAGATTTTTTTAGACCATGAAATCTCTATGAACTTACTGGGATACCGTTGTACCAGTGTCTTACCCTCTCTCTCCAGCCACCTCTGTCCAACTGAAGAGCTATTTATCTATGTCCATCTCCAGCAACCATGTTTATCATACACACATTTATTTATGTTCACCGTTGTATACACATCCCTGTCATTTCCATCAGAGTCTTTGCCATATCCTTGGCAAAGAGTTAGGACTCGTTATCCGAAAAACAGTGATCTGCATTATTTATTCCTTTTCATGCTAGAGAAGTCGATTGAGATTGATGCATTTACATAAATTACTGTCCATTTTCTTAATTCAAAAACCTTTTGAAAATAAGAAGCTCTTTCTATTGCTTTATTAAGTCTGGTCTCATGAAGTAGAAGGAGCTCCAGTTTGGCAAAGTGGTTTATTTAAGGTTAGCTTGGTCAAGGCAGGGTGTATTTTGTATTTTTGAACTTTGTATTGTGGAGTGGACCTGTTTTGGAAGATGATCAATGAAAAGAGGAAAATCCTCTTGTCATAGAGAGAAACACAAGTACATTTACTTTAAAAAAAAAAAAAAGTCTACAGTGCTCACAGTTGGCTATGAAATACTTTATTACTTACCCATCATGACACATGAAGTTAGTCATTAACATGGCGGGAGATGCTAGGTTAGAGACGCCCATGCTGTACTTCCTGAGCCTCTGCCACAATGACCTGCTCAGTCTTTGCAAGAAGGTGACTGCCACCCCCACGTCAGGGACAGAATGAGCATGCTCAGCCCTCTTTTCACATAGCCTTCACCTATTTGAGTGCAAAACACTTGTCCTTTTGCTACTCCTTTTGAACTTCAGTGAAAGGGGGGAAGTAACCACTTGAGATTAAACGTGTGCCACGTGGAGTTGGGAGTTCTCCTACTATTTCTTCATTAGAGGTTAGTTGTACCAGTAGAACAAGACTTCAGAAATCCTTTGATAGGCTGACAGTGAACTTCCGCTGCTTACCCACAAACCTTTAACTTCTCCCATCTTTCTTCCAGATTGACAGCTCTCCATTTAATAATAATAAATTGAGAACTACTTATTATTAAATCAAGATGGGGGCTTAATGACAGTCCTAAAGTTTAAATTTTCTGTTGCCCTTCCCTTTGGCACTCTTCACAATTTTCATTTGTAAAAAATCAGAAGGGGATACTAGATATTTAAGCAAAAGAATTCTTCTTTGTTTAGGTAAATAGCTTTCTCAATGGAAACCCTTAGGGTTTTAAAATATTTTTATTTTTTATGGACAGAATTTCATTATAGACACTTGTAACTGATCTAAAATTTCGACTTGCATTATTTGTAATTATTTCATCAAGTCATAACTTCACAAACACTGCAGGGTTTTTACTATTAATATTCATGTGCTGAACTATAGTAATCCTTTCACAGTGTGTTCCAGTCAGTTCTTTGCTAAGGCCTATTTTTTAAGGCCATTTTTAAATGTCTCTTTTAAAGTTTCTCTCTGGCTTTTCATTTTATTACTGACCTACTTGACATTTGGAATCCACCTGCATTGCAATGCAAAAATTCCCCATTGTTTAAGAATAATGTAAATGGCGAATCCAGTTTTAGAAGAATTAGCTGATACTTCTTCACTAGTTTTAACAGTTGGATGGATGTGTTTTTGCCATAATGAAGAGTAGCCTGTCAGGTCCCTGGATTTAGCCGGTAAAATATACTCACCTGTTATTTAGTGAGTAAAGGCCTTTGTTCATCAACTTCTCCTTTTGTCCAGTTCACCTGTATAATCAGTGACCTTCTGAGCTACTTAGTATTTCATTGTTGTTGTTGTTTAAAAATGCTGTTTCCCACCAACCTTTACCAGCCTCCTGAAGCATGTTGGGACTGACAGAGACACTTGAGAAATGGAAGCAGATCCAATTTCAATTCTAACATTGACGTAAACATGCTATATAGGTATCTCTTGATCTACAAAAGAGAGAAGGCTTTGAAGTGGGATTTTCTGAGCAGAATAGTTTTCTGCATGGCTCCATTTCAATATTTGTTGTCATTATGAAATGGAGGTGTTTTTCTTTATCATCTGTTGAAAGATTGAACCAGAAGCATATTAACTTTTACTTACCCCTGTGGATTCTTGCTTTTTAAAGTGAAAGGCAAAATTTTATTAGTCTGCAGATCCTTTAGAAAAGTTCTTACAAAGTTGTTAATAAGACTTAAGGCATTCGTTCCTATCTTTCCCTTACAAAATTTCACCTCGAATTTGAAAGATAAACATTAGCTGTGTCAAGCAAACTCCTTCTTAGCATCTCTGTTTCGAGTCACAGACCACCTTATTGCTTGCTAATTTGCTACATTTTCCAAGATACCTAGACTGTCACCTCTGATGTAGTCTAGGACTTACCAACATTATTCCCTAAAGTACCGCTCAGAGCAGACGGGTTGTAAACATCCACAGGGTGTAGGGTTCTGATCTGAGGGACAGCTAATGATGACATCATTGGATTCTCAAGTGTTATCTTCACAATTCATGTAAAATATGCATATTGATCCATAATGTATTTGTCATTGTGTTGTACATTCACTCATCATGTGCTCTCATGTGCCAGACCTGTGCCTGTCTGTGGGGACAGAATCCCAAAAAGCAATTTCCAGGCTCTCAGCCTCACATGGAAAGGTGCTGCCTCGGGTAGTAGATGGCCATCAGCTGTGTCTGGTTAGCCATCAGCTGTAACCAGTTAGCCACTTAGCC
This sequence comes from Rhinolophus hipposideros, assembly GCF_964194185.1. Taxonomy (NCBI): domain Eukaryota; kingdom Metazoa; phylum Chordata; class Mammalia; order Chiroptera; family Rhinolophidae; genus Rhinolophus; species Rhinolophus hipposideros. The sequence continues at coordinate 75,017,238 of NC_138057.1, read as the reverse complement.
ACTGATAGAACTGCCGTGGCTGCGTTGGTTGGTTGGTTTGTTAGTTGGCAGGTTGGCTGGCAGGCAGGCAGAAAAACGGATGGCGGATTGCGCATTGTGTGGGTCCTACTTCCTGTGTCTCCCCCAGACACCAGCGAGACTGGGGTGCAGAAAGACCCCTTGTTGGGGTACTGGCAGATGTTTGCTTTTGTGTCTCCAACCCAGCCTCCAGCAAGAATATAGTGGTATGACTCCCCTATCTATGAATCCGTTGGTGTTCCTTTTTGGCCTCACCATATCCTGTGTTCTTATGTGGGGAGCAGGACCAGAGTCCCTGCATGACACTGTCGCAGGGAGACAGTGGTGAGGCAAGTCTACAGGCCCTCACTGAGGAGGACCTTACAGTCTCAGGGGAAGGTAATTATAAGGGGCTGGGAGAGACACTAATAAGCTACAGGGAGCTCAAGGTAGAGTATAGGATGGTCAGAGGACTCCTCCCTGGGAAATTGACATTTAGAGTGTGACCTTCACATTTAAGCCAGAAGAGTTGGAGAGGGGCAATGGCTATTAAAGCTTGCTGTATTTTAGTATAAAAAAGAACATTTCTTTGCAGTCAGTTTGCTTCACTCTCTTCCCCCACCTCCGCTTTAAAAAAAAAGAACGTTGTAGTGAAATTGACCCTTGAATTCTTTCCTGTGCTATGTCCCCACGTCTTATCCGTTAGCAGGTCCTGCCAGTTTGACCTCCCGAATGTATCCCAGATCCATCTCCATTGGATGAATCCAGATCACCATGACTTCACCTGGACTGTTGAAAATAGCACTCCAGCTGGTTTTCCTGCCCCTGCTCTTGGCCCCCTCCAGCCTTTTGTCTGTACAGTAGCCAGAGAGATTTTTTTAAAATATGAAGCAGATCATGATTTCCAGTTGCATTCAGAATAAAATCTAAATTTCTAAACACTGAAATACACTGAGGCCCAAAAAGGGGAAGGGGCACAGAGAATATAAACATAAAGAAAAGAATTGGAAAGAAGTACAGAGTTGATGGTTGCAGTGTGACAGAAATACAGACCAAACCAAGAATCCTGGCAGCCAGGGTGGGGATTCGGCCCTGTGACCTAATGGGGACCTGCTGGAATAGATGTGCAGCAAGAGTCAGTCTCTGACTGTCTCCTTGCAACACCTCACACAGGAGGCCTTACTTTTATGCCAGCTAGACCTAGAAAGTTGTATATACCAATTCATTTCTTATTTATCAATAATGTTTTTAAAGGGGATTTGTGTGTCCAGAGAGTTGATCTTTCCCCAAGATGTATTCCAATAGGGTAAGAGCTGATTTATTGAGTGTCTTGTGTGCTTACAGATATTATCTCATTTCCCCTGCACAACACCCCTAGAAAGTAGAATATATTATTCCTCTTTTACAGATGAGACTTTAGGAATGTTAAAAAGTGTGTGCATGGGCGGGGAGGGGCAGCCCGGTGGCCCGGTGGCTCAGGTGGTTAGAGCTCCGTGCTCCCAACATGGAGGTCGCCGGTTCAATTCCCACATGGGCCAGTGAGCTGCGCCCTCCACAGCTAAGATTGTGAGCAATAGCTCTCCCTGGAGCTGGGCTGCCGTGAGCAGCCGGAGGTTGGCGTGAGCTGCCGCGGGCTGGCCACTAACTGCCTCTGCCTGGTGGAGCGCAAGGCTTATAATACCAGCCTGGGCCAGGGAGCTGTGTCCTATACAATTAGACTGAGAAACAACGGCTTGAACCAGAGGGGGGCGGAGGGAGGCGGAAAGAAAAGGGAAAGAAAAGAAAAGTAGGGGGGAAAGTACGTCTTAGAATTAATGAACGATGATAACTATATGTGTAATCATGTACTTCCCTCTGTGAGCCTCCCTCTCCTCAGCTCTAAGAGAAGTTCAAGTTACCCAAATTTCCAGTTAGTAAATGTCAGATTCTAAATTGGAATCTGGGCTTTTTTGACCTCAAAGCCTGTACTCTTTTTATTGTACCATGTTGCTTATTAGAACCCTAATGGGAGAACAAATTTAAAATTCTGTAAACAGAAATGTTCATTGAGTCTAAGATCTAACTGCGCTAGGGAAGTGCAGCATTTAAAGGAACCCTGTGGTGAATCTGGATATAAAGCCAGGAATTCTTTTTGTAATTGCACAGTTTGTCTGTATTGGTGTCAGTTTTAATGTTTTATGTCTAGCTTTCTTAAAGCAACATACACCTGTCCTGAGCTACCCTATGGAAAAAAGAAGCCCATAAGTTTTAGGTAGAGTAGGGTTTTTAACATTCTTCTAACCTGAAATGCTCTCCAAAGTCTAAGGAATCTGCCAGCTATGGGGTTGAACAGCGTACTACTTCATGTGTAATTGTAAAGACAGAAAATTCAGTAATGTTTCTTCTATGAAAGTAGTTTGTAAGCCAGACACACAAGACGTGTGGTTTCCTTAAGCTGTAGCGGGTAATCCTTTAAAAAAAAAAAGATGACGAAGAAAAGGTAAATGGGACTATTTAAATGTTCTTTGTCAGAAAAGCAGTAATTTCTGCAGAAAACTGCTCCTCATCACAAAAGAATAAATAACCATGCTGTTGCCACTCATGCACAGGGGCTGGGTAAGAAATCAAGACCTGATATTCAGTATCCAGAGATCCAGTGGGAAACTGATAGATGGTAAGTTAGGACCACTAAGGTGTTTCAGTGTCTAACTCAGAAGTACCCCAGGCCAGAGGCTCCAAGTCAAATATCCCTCCTCGCCTCCTCTCTCCTGTGTCATCTCTCCTGAGTGTCCCCCATCGGGAGTGCTCTCAGGCTTCTGATGGATCTTCTTGAGTATAGAGCAGAGCACATTAAAGATGGCATTGCAGTCAACTATTTTATCCAGAAAGCATAGAAGTTTAGAGAATTTATGTCAAGTAAAAATCTTTTGGAACCACTTTAGAGACCCAATTATTTTAGAAGGGTGTTATGAGCTTCACAACCGCCACATGAGAAAAACTTGAAATCTATCATTCACCAAAACTACATTTGACCAGCATTTACTCTTCCTGCTAGTCACTAATCTTTCAAGAGTTCCTTTTTCATCACAAAATCTATTCATTCACTCCATCTGGGGCAGTCACCAGAATGGATTAGATTAAGGAAAAGCAGAATGAAAGAAGAGAAAAGACATACCCTCCTGAGAGGTTATGTGGCGGTACAGCAGGTACACACATTGTGAAGTCAGAGGGCCTTTCCCGGGGCCCCCTGGGGACAGTTCTAGAGCACCACTAATTTAATAGCAGCTTAGAAGGGACAATGTGAAACACTACTGCATTAAATGTACATATTGATTGTAAGCATTGATTTTAGAAATGTTAAAAAATGAAAGAAATGTATCTTCAAATAAGAAACTGTTAACTGAATGTGTAAATCATGTACTTAACCCCTCTGAGCCTTCCTTTTCTCTGCTGTCACGTGGGAGAGGTTGAGGGAGGATTGGTCAACAAATACTGAAGGCAAGGGCCAAACATGCTGTAAAGCTCTGACTGGCTCTGAGGTGCCCTGTGTAGTTCAGCAGTCACCGGCCAGTGCTCTGCTCTGTGCCAGCCGCTGTTCTAGAAATCAGGTAAAAAAACCCATTGAGAAAACAGAAGAGGAGGCAGTAGAATATGGTAAACACACAGGTAAGGGAGTGCTTCCAACTACTGGGTGAGGCAGGGGCCTGCAAAAGACGCTGTGGTGTAAGTGGTTTCTTTGGCAGCTTTTTGAAGATTCATTAGAACTTCAGAGGGACGAGTGAGAAGAACATTCCAGAGATGTTCTGAGATGTAGTCACAAATGCAGACATTCCAAATTACTGGAGCAGGAACAGGGCAGAGCTCGGTAGGGCCAGATCTGACCAGACCAGGCCTGACAGTATACTGAGAATTAGAAGAAGTGCGTCTATCCGCTGGAGGCTTACTGTGCAGGAAGCACTATGTAGGCACTCGGGAGTTTGTAGAAGCCAAGGAGTGGTCCTTCCCCTCGACACTTACTGTTTAGTTGGGGAGACAGACAAATAGGCTGTTGCAAAGCCATGCACATGATGAGTAGAAATAAGTCTAGGGCCTGGGTGCACAGTGTGGGAGGGGAGCTCTAGCCCAGTCTTAGGGACTCACGGAGGACTGTCCGGCTGAGACCTGAAAAGGAGCAACAAATGGCAGTGAAGAGGGATGGGAAAGAGCGTTCAGGCTGAGGGAACGGAGAGGGCGCGATGCCTCCTGGAAACCGCACATTGTCGCTCCGTGTGATAAAGCAGCAGAGTAGGAAGGAGTTGAGAGGGTGGGGAATGATGAGGCCAAAGTGGTCGTTTGAGACCAGATCGTGTTTGTAAACTGTTGAATTTGAACTTCATTCCGACGGCAGAGGACAGCAACGTACTTGTAGTTTCTTTTAGAAAATGCCGTCTATGTTTTTAAAAATGGATTAGAGGACATAAACAGAAGACAGAGACACCGGTCAGGAGACTGTGGAGGACTGGTGGGCCCTGGACTGAGGTGTGGGAAGTGGGAGGTGCGCAGGCCAGGAAACGGGCGGACGCCATGATAAAGACTGATCTCTTAGTGTTAGAGCTTAACGCACAGTTTAGGGGGAATTAAAACAGCTGGGAGCTGCCACCAGTTCTCCTGGTATTATTATAATATTAAAACAAGGTGCAGGTAAAAGGCTTTTAAAGATTTTTTTTTAAATAAAATACTTGGGGGGAAAATCAGATATTTTGGAGGTGTGTGAAGTGAAAAGTGAAGATGTCCTCTTTCTTTGGTGTAAATCCTTTAGGTTTTTGTTTTTCTTTTTTTTTTTTAAGTTCACACACGGATATACATGTAGACTGTAAGTTTTGTGGGAGCAGGACCCTGTTTCTTGAGGGTTTTTTTGTTGCTGTTTTTTGAAAAATCACTATATAGACAGCATCTAGCTGCGTGCCTATGAAATAGAGGACACTCCATAAATGTTTGTTAAATGAACTAAAGAAAAATGTATCTGCAAAAGGTTTTTTAAATACCATACAAGATACATGATTTTGCTTTTTTTTTTTTTTTTTTACTCAGTATGTCATAAGCATTCTGTATTAGACTGACCACTGCATTTTTATTTTACTAGTTAAATTTAGCTTAGCTCTCTATTGAGGGACATTTAGATTTCAATTATTTCCAAATTTTCAGTTTGTGTAAAACATGCAGTGAACAATCTTTTAGGACTAATCATTGCACCTTTGTGCTGGGTTTTAAATACAGGATTTCTTGTCAGAAGGTTGTTTATTTAAAATGTGCAGAATAACAAATTGCCCTTTGAAAAGTGTATACCCATTCTTTGACACTCGATTACGTGACAGCGCCTTTTTTCCCACTCCCTTACCAACACTGGACGTTGTCAATCTTTAATTTTTGTCAAATTATAGTTAGCAGTTAATACCTAGTTTTACCTTGCATTTCTGGGTTTTTGGTGTAATTAAGCATTGGTAAATGTTTTTATTGGCCATTTATCTTTCTAAAAGATAGTTCTTAAAGTCAATCTTAAGTCAGTTGTTTTAGTGGAAAGAGGGATTGAGAGGAAGTTTAATTTCAGAAAACTGTTTTTAAGAAATGCCCTGTAATTTAGAATACAATTCTCCTCACCTCACCTCCCCCTTTCCTGCTTAAGCAGGTGTGTGTGTTCACACACACACACACACACACACACACACACACACCAGCACTACCACCCCAGTATGTAAGAAAGTCCAGGCCATTTCACTTGTTTGCTTACTGGCCCTTCGTTCACCAGCAAAGCTTTGTTTATGTCTGGAGAGAGCCAGCTGGTATTCACTAGACTCCAGTTCACCTCATTTGAGACCTTATGTTGTTAACCTGCTTGCTTTGTCATCAAAACTAGCTTAAAAAACAGATTTTCTGTTAAGTATTTTAGTCTGGTACATGTATATAGCACTTAGAAAAATGCATCATAAACGCTGGATATCAGAAATGTAGACAAAAAAGTTGTCACCCCTTAACAGGTTTATTTTGGGGTGACACATCTAAGGACACGTCTGGCAGCATTATGAACAGCACTGGCACCAAGGGCAACCGTAGGGGGTTAATGGGGACCCTGCATCATTCCCTGCCATGTGACTAGTGAGTAAACTAGAAGTTTCTGGGAATGGTAGCAAGTGGGGATAAGGCTGCAACCAACAATCAGTGTCACAAAGTGGGGATGACTAATTTGCTGAGAAGACCGTGGAGACAGATGTTTAATTAGCTGAAGTCAGAGTGGATAAATTGGGAGAGGACTGCCCATGCAGAGAAGATGCCTTTTCCCCTCATCTCTCATTTAAGTGTTGCTTTGTGTTTGTTGTTGTTGCTGTTTGTTGTGTGTGTGTTTTTTTATCCTTACCATTTTCCTTTTGAAGGGACCATTCTCAGATTAGGGGGATCTGGGGAGGGGAGTAGAGAGAAAGTACCCTTTGGTTACATCTACTGAACACTTAACTGTATTCCAGGTATTTTTATATTTAACTTTTACAAAGACCTTGTGAGATGGGCATTATCTCTTTGTTGTGGTTGAGAAACCTGAGACTGCGTGTGTGTGTGTGTGTGTGTGTGTGTGTGTGTGTGTGTGGCGCCAATAAGTAATATAGATGAGTTTTGAACCTAGACCCCTTGATTCTGGAGCCCAGTGTTTTCTCCCTGTACCACAGCCTCCCCACTTAAAATGTACTGCAGATGAGGGAACTTTCTGGAGTAAACATAATAGTCTATATATTGACAAGAGCTGGTGTCACAAAGGTGTATGCATTTGTCAGAACTATCACACGGTACTTGTAAGGTTTGTGCATATCACTGTATGTAAATTTTACCAAAAAGTGAAAGAATCTAAACAAATATTGAACATCAGTTAACATTATGCACGATGAAGTGTTTAGAGGTGAATATATTGCTGTCTGCTTCTTACTTTGAAATGCTTTTTTTTAAAAATATGGACCGATGGATAGATATGTGATAAAGCAAATATAATAAAATAGTAATTGTAGGATCTAAGTGGTGGCTTTGTAGATTTTTAGTGTACAGTTCTTTCAACTTTTCTGTGATTTAAAAATGTTGATAATAAAATAGGAAAGAATTTATAAAATTAAAAATACATAGTTAGATTCTACTTGTCAATATAAGTTATACTAATATTAATACAATATAATTCTGAATTTTCAAATATACGTCTTTGTGGCATGGAAAACACTAATCTTTATTTCTTTTTCTGGGATCTTTTATCACTTGATATGTTAAACGACATCTTTGATGTCACAATTTCTTCCATTGACCTGTAGTTTTAAGTAGCATATAGAGTTATGAATATAATAATGATTTACTGAATATTCAAAATTTGCCAGGCAATCTGCCAGACACTTTTTTTTATCATCTCATTTAATCCTTAAAACAACTATTTGAATTGGTTATTGTTTTTGTTTTATAAGTGAGAAAACAAAAGGTCAGACAGGATACAGGACTTGTGCAAGGTCACACAGCTGGGAAGTTGGGGAGTTGGGGCTCCAACCCAGATGTGTGACAAAAGAGTTCACATTCCTAACTACTGGGCTGGGCCTCTGCACTGGCTAAGGTTTCTGGATTCACAGCTCAGGAGGCAGGTGTACTTTTCTCCGTAGACAGACCAGTGCACCTGCATCAGCTGGACATGGCAACATAATGCAGTAGAAAAGACACAGGCTCTGGAACCAAATCAGCCTGGGTCCCCACCCCAACTGTACCTGTCACACAAGCTGTGAGGTTAGGCAGGTCATCAAACCTTTCTAACCTGAGTTACCTTTTCTGTCAATAGGGATACTAATACCTACCTTGTAGGGTTGTTGTTTTGCCTGAATGTAAAACACTTAATCCATAGTAAGTGCTCAGTGGATGTCAGCTGCCTTTATCCCTATTGCCACTGCCACCTCAGGCACACCATAAAATCTGGCTTTTTAGGGTTTGAATTACTTCCTTTCCTACTCATATGACTTGGCCTATGTCTGCGCCTTTTGTTTCCCTATGAATTAAGTCTGCAGAAGTCATACCCTGTAAGAGAACCAGCCTTTGAATTGTATTTGGATATGGACCTGCTGGAAGCACCCTTTACTTTGAACAAGGAGAAAACTAGATCCAGAGTCAGCTCTAATGACTTTGGACTAAGAGGAAAACATATATATAGGCGTGGGCTAATGATCACAAGTCTCATTCACCATATAGCTTATATCAGCAAGTTTAATTGACTATGCCAAGGATTCTAGAGGTAAAGTAGACAAAGTACAATTGTCTGTCATAAACATGTCTACAAGTGATTTCTTTTTTTTAATCTTTTTTTTTATTGGGGTGACATTTTATCTTTTTTTATTGGGGTGACAATTGTTAATGAAATTACATAATTTCAGGTGTACAATTCTGTATTACATCATCTATAAATCCCATTGTGTGTTCACCACCCAGAGTCAGTTCTCCTTCCATCACCATATATTTGATCTACAAGTGATTTCTAAAAGCCTTAGTATTAACAGTTGAGGAGCTCATAGAGTCTATTGCTTTCTCTCAGAAAACATTTAAAAAATGAAATGTAAACACCAACATGATTTTTGAAATGATGACAGGAGTTCCAGACAGAGAGGTCGGAGCTCTGCATCTGCCCCTCACGTCCCTCCATGAAGCGTATCGATCGCCCCTAGAGGAAGCAGAAGGCCCCGTCTCTTCAGGCAGCCCATTCATGTATTTATCCTGTTAGTAGCCGTAAGGAAAACTACCTCTACCGAGACTGAATTGAGCCACTTTACGTGAAAACCGTCTCGTTAGAAGAGTTACCTACTGCAGAAGACTGCTCCAAGACCAGCCCAGAGACCAGAGGCATCTAACGTCCATCTCACTGCTTTCAGAGACCTGACCCTGGAGCCAGTCTTCCTCCATAAGCAACTGAAAAGGCAGTTTTAAAAATTGTAATACCAACTTTTCATAATGAGGTTTTCCATTTTGAGTAAGTTACAAATACTGGTACTTTCTGCAACAGCTTTAAATACACGAAGAAAAATAGCTCATTGGTGAGGGTATTTCTTTTTCTGCCTTGTAATGACAGTAAAGCCCAGAGACAAAGATGACTGAAATCAGGAAAAGGCATCAGAATGGCCCCGTGAGGCAGTCCCGGGAATGGCCCTGCAGCACCCACTTCTCGTGTTACCTCGCTGCTGATCACAGTAGGGCAGTCACCAAGGTATATAGATTCTGCTGTGCCATCGAACCAGTTTTTCAAACAGAAAGTCAGTGAGATGCGATTACAGCCTAAGTGCTGCAAAGATAAGTGGTCTATTGGAACTCCACAGTCTTCCCCCAAATTGTCACCACATAATCATAAAAGATCATAACAAAACCCCAGCTTTCCTTTTAAAACAAAAATTTGCATTGAAAAGAAATACATGAATTAAGATAAAGTTAAGACAAAGTGTGATTTAAGTGTAAAAAATCCTGAGGGTCATGCAGCTCTCTCAAGCACAGAGTGTCCAAAACCAAACTCATCACTCAGTAAATATTTATGGAGTCTCTACTACGTTCCAGGCAGTGAATAAGGATGATGGGGCCTGTTCCAAGAGAGCTTTAATTCTAGTGGGGGAGATGGCCAATAGAAAGTAAACATACCAACAAGATACATTTGCTAGGCATTCTCCTGGCTTTTAGTCTGTCCATTTTCTGACAAGAAGGACTTTGTGAATCCCCAGTTGTGTGAGTTCTCCTCTGAAGGGAGGCCCTCTTGCCCAGGATCAGCATTACCTCAGTCTTTCCATTTCAGCATCCCCAAAATGACTACCAACACCACTCCTTGATGCAGGAGAAGTGGACAGGGCCGCTATGGCGGGTGAATTCATGAGCAGTGAGTGATCTGAATCGACAGTGGAACTTAAGAGGTACGGGCCATATCTCAGCCATGGAAGCTGCTAGAGAGCACACTGTCCCTCAGCTGCTCAGCCTTGCATCAGAGGCACCATGGGCCTGCCTCAGGAAGTTCACAATCCATTGATCTTGGTAGATGTTGTGAGTACGTTACGAAGGAGAAGGATGAGAAGCCCCCCTTTCCCTTAGGAGAGGTTCGGGGCAGGTGTGGAGCTTTCATTTGAGGATGATGAAAGCCCCTTGGGGAGAAGAACAGGTTTCGTTTTGTTTGCTAGCACTGTAGCTGGCCCAGAGTTGGTGGCTCACCCATGTTGAGGAATGAGCTAAAGAGAAGCAATGAAAGCCTGTCTGCGGCCCACAGCTGCTCCGCTCCCCTGCCAGCCCAGGCCCAGGGCCTGCCACTTCCTAGTCAGGAAGAGATTCGCAGTACTGTGATTATTGGAGATCAAACTTCCTCTGAGAATTAAATCATCGAATGTAAATGTCTTAAAAATGAAACGGAGTGCACATCAGTTGAAATGAGTTGCCTCCCAGGTTCCCTTAATGACATGAATCTCTAATGAATCTGTGGGGAGCCAGAGGAGTACACCAAAAACAGACATTTTCAGCATTGATAATCAAGTATGGGTGCCCAGCAGGAGGAAGCTACTGCACACACTGTATTGCAGAAAAAAGGAAATTAAAGCAAACTCACTTTCCAAAGTGTGTGTGGACGGGGAGGGGGTTGGAGGGTGGTGGTGAAAGAAAGGGAGAGACCACATGTTAGAGCTTTCTCTTCCATAGTGGAAGTTAATAGATTCTGATATTGATAATACTTTTTAAAACAGCTGAATAGGAATGCTAATAAAATATGAAGTGGAGTGACAGAAGAAATAGCCAAAATGTTCAAGCTATTAATTGCCTGTTAGAAGGGCCTCAGGATGGACTCAGGAATTAACCAGTTTGCATGATAGGACTTGTAGTATTATTTACTTTTTAATACTATATAATACAGTATATACAAAACTATATACACGTTACTTTGATACAAGTAAAAATAGATTTTAAAATTTGTAAAACGAAGACAGCTTGCGTTCAGATTCTAGAGCTTAGAAATATTTCTCTTTCTCTTACTTGCATGGACTTTCTGTTTGGAAACTTCCTTTCTCCTAAAAGCCACAATCCAGTTCATTGTGTTGGGTGTCAGTTTTCTGTGCGAACATCCTGATTAAATGGTTACTTTCCATTATAAACATTTCAAACCTTTTAAGAACAAAATGTTACATGAGTATAACCATTATATTGCCAGCGTTTTGTCTGTGACCTGTATTTTCTGCAGGTTAAAGTACAAGCTATTAGCTGAATACTCCGTCCCTTTCTAAGGATGACTAATATCTCAAATATAAATGAAAACAGCTGCTTTTCCATAACATTAGAGTCCCAAACAGCTGTCACATGTACGTTTTGACATTCTTTTTTTTTCCTTTTTTTCTAATTGGGACAAAAATTAGTTTACTGAATCTACTAATCCAGTTAAGTATATTATCAGACTTCTGTAGAAAGGTAGAAGAGAAGGTCATAGAAAAGCACGCTGAGCTAGAATGTAGCTGTCCCAAAAGGCATGAACTTGCTTAAAATGAACACCCTTTGACAAGACCCTTCTTGTGTGCCAAAAACTGGAGGTCTGTAAGGGCCTGGGTATGGCTGCTGTACCACTGCCGCCTCTGCAGGTGAGCACAGGCCTCGGGTGACAGCCACTGTGCTCTTTCCTGCTGGAGAGGTTGTGGGGTGCCACTGCATTGTCTCCCCAAAGCCTGAATCAGTGTGCTCTCCTCTTCTGCAGCCCTTGGCCGATTTATTTCAGGGATGGCTGAAAAAAATGGACCAGAAGATCATGCTTCCTCTATTGGCTTAAAGCTCTTACTACCCCTACGAACTGGTGACCTTGGTCAGAGCATTTTAAATAAAGTCACAACTAGATCATAGGCTGCTGGGTGGTAGCCTTAACTTTGGAGCTTAATATCTGGGTTCTAGAAACATCTCCCGGGTTCCAGCCTTGCTCCTGTTACTCTTTCAAGCTCTTTGGTAACTTTCTTGGCCTGTCTGAACGTCATTTTCCTCATCTATAAATGAGAATAATAATAATATCGTAGCATTCTGATAACGATTAAGTAGAAATCCAAGTCAAACACCAGGCATTTAGCCTTATTATTTTCTTACTCAAGTGCTACTTCTGTCCCCTCCCTTTAGTTTCACTGTTATGGGACCCAGTCATACTCACAATTTGGTGATACAACACTTTGTTTTTTAGGAGTGTGACTGCTTTGAGTTGTGGTTCAGCAGAGACTAGCTGCTAAAGAACCCAGCTCAAATGTAGCCCCCATTAGGTGCGGCCCAGAATGTGTGCATCTGTTTGCCCAGCTGCTCATTTGAGCTCTTCCAGGGGTCTGAGGCCCCTTGTCAGAGCAGCAAAGCATCAGCGAGAACATAGGTATGTACATGCAGGAATGACCTAGCATTCTCTGGAACACTCTACATCTGGGGCCGGATGTGCAGAAGGGTTAAAAGCTGGAGAAACTTTTGTCATAAATTTTCTCTTCAGCGGGACTTCCCAGAGAACATCTGACATTAGCAGAGAGGAAATACTGATTGGCCTCAGAGTCAGCTGAAGGAGACAGGAGCTGCAGTGGAAGCTGCTGGATTTACTGTTATTAGCAAGGCAAATGGAAAGCCAGCAGGGCAGCCCCGCTCCCAGATAATAGATCTAACAAGAAGGAAAACTCCCAGAAAGGAAAATGGCTGGCAGCCACGATTCCTCTGCCTCCTCTGCTACCATTTTTTCCATTGCTTTTACCTTTTTGTTTTGTGTGTTTAGCACAAGGAGAAGCATATTTTAACGTCTTACGTTATAAGCCGCAATTGGCTTAAAATAAAACAAGATGTATCATTTAGCTTTTTATCTGTTTGATAGATTCAGAGTTGAACAGTGGTAAAATGTGCAAAATTGTATCACTATAGTAATAAATAATTGCTATTTATTGAGTGCCTATTATGTGCTAGACAAAGTGCTATACATGTGTTATTATCTCATTTAAATCTATAAAACAACGTCGTGAGTTAAAAATTATCATCATCCCCAATTTGGAGATGAGGAAACAATGCTTAGAGCACTTAGGTAATTTCACAAGGTCTTAAAGCTTGATGGAGCTGGGATTTGAATCCTGCCGTTAAGGTCTTACCAATCTGGTGGAAGGTATTGAGGCAGGAGCCCAAATGGCTATTATGGGGCATGCAGGGTCCTGGCAATAAGAAAAGCACTCACTGAGGCTTGTGCCCTGACTTGAAACACAGCCCTAGCTGGTACAGTTGTGGTTAGAAGGAAGATGAACAGAGAGGAGCTGGCTGAGTTGGTAGATGGAGCCAATCTCGGAAGGGTCTGAGCACCCAAAACAGGGAGCTGGGCAGATGGGCAGTAGACGCCCGAGGACCCCACGGACTGAGAAGGAACTGTAATTCCTGGCAGAAAGGACCAGGGAAGCAGACGAGGCTCAGCATCCCAGGGACAGCAGTACAGAGACCGTTCCTGACAGGTCACAAAGGCAACAAGTGAGCAAAAATCCATTGTCAAAATTACTTCTAGAAAAAAATCCCTTAAAGCTCATCAGAGGGCACCAGACTGTTTTTTCTCATTAAATCCAACACAGCTATCATTTTTCTCTAGCATTAGAACAGATGAAAACTAAAAATACCTATCTTTAAATGCTAAAACCAAACTTGGCACAGAAAGACTGTAAGAGGAGCTGAGAGCTGAGACACTGCCATCCACTCAATTAATCGTTAGTCACTCATCAGACATTTACAGTTTCCGTAGTTGCAAAGATGGATACGTCTTCTGCCTCACACGCACTCTCTCGGGGTTCATTGAGTCAGTCACTGTGAGTCATGGCAGGTGGAATTCTCCAAACTATTGAAATTTGTTCTCTTGATCAAGTCTCCCCCTCAACTCCCGCTCATTTTTTATCAAGCATGTGTAGGTGGATTGAAATACATTAAATGTATAATTTATGCACGGTGAAATTGAGGCAGGTGGATAACGACTGAGGCATGCAGGATCTTCAGAGAGGCACTCTGAGAACCCAGCGGGACACCAGGCCTGGGGGCAGGTTCTGGGCTGCGCTGGGGTGGGCCAGGCCAGGGGCAAGGGCATGAAGGAGACAGGAAAGCCAAGGCCAGATTAAAAGAAAGGAAGCCTTGTATTTGGTTGGCCTGAAACTCTGAAATCCTCTTGCCTTGGAGCAGAGCCTGCAGGTGAGAGGAGTGTTAAGTGGTGAAACTTTCCCTATTGTGGGGAAAGGAAGCAAGCCAGTCTGGAAATCTGATAGGGCCGGAGGCCATGTGTGTGTTGGGGAGCCTGGGGGGGGGGGGGTCAGTAGAGGAAAAAGCAGATACAAAGTGTCAGCGGAGGCCAAATGAGACTTGGAGAGTAACGTAAAGGACGGAAGTCGTTTTGACAGACTGGAGGAGCGGACAGTGACATCGAGGTAGGAACCCATGAAGTGTGTGCACTGAGCAGTGAGGAAACCCGTTAGGCTGATCACAGGGGACATAGGTGGGCAAGAAATTACGGTGGGGAGAGAGTAGTTGGCCGTGGGGAAGTGGTGAAAGGAATTTAAGCGTGAAAGTTATGACCTTTAGAGTTTGACTCCAGAGAACACAAATAGGGTGACAGTAGGATGAAGAAGGGGTGGCTGGAAGCCGCAAGACGAGTTGGGAGGCCACTACTGTGGGCTGGGTGCTAAGCGATGTAAGGCAGCCTTGTGAAATGGGTAGAATCTGCGGAACTTGGGAGTAAGTGGTCAACTCATGTGAGGACCTCGTGCCGACTCCCTAGAGGCCAGCATCAGTGTTCATCCTCTTTATTCTGCAGTACCTAGTACAGGCGTGGCGCGTGGTGGGTGCTATTCATGTATGATAAACAACTGAGTTAATTCATTGGGAGACCCAGTGTCATCATTGGAAACCCAGCTGCAAAGGAGAAGGAAAGGTTGGACAGTTTATAGTGGAGGCCTTGCCTTCCTCTTTGTGCCATCTTGGGGCCTGTAGAGGCCTGCTGGGAACAGGACTTACAAAACGACAGGTATGTCTAGGAGGCTATGGTCCAGATCCAGGGCCATGGTGCGGGCTGTCAGCGGGGTCTGAGGAACCAGAGAGCACACAGCTCTTCTTAAAACCGAAGGTGTCTCTGCTCAAGATGAACCTGAGTTCTATCTGGCAAGAGATGTGCTTCTCTGTACAAGGCCAAGAACAGCACAGTGGCTCCTGGTGGCAGGCCGAACCAAACCAGAGCAACCTGGGCAAAGGGAACTCGTGCTCATGGAAACCGAGGCGCGGTTCCTGCTAAATTCCAAAGCAGCCTTCCTGCCGAGGCCACTGGACATAGAATCCATGTGATGCTGTGCCCCTCAGGACTTAAACTTAGTGAAAAGTAAATAAAAGTGAAAAAAAGTGCCGTTGATTGTCTTATAAAATTAAAAGAAAACGCATGCTTGGAGTTTTCTCCGTCCCTGCAAAGGCAGACCCAAGCCGTTCATTGTCGGTGGTGCTTCCTGGGAGAGTATGGGGAAGTCCCTCCGGGACCCTGCAGTCTCAGCCGGGGCTAGAGCCCCTTCCACCCAGGCCACTGGCACCCGGCTGTCACTCCTGGTGCCTCTGAATCTGCTCAACAGCCTGTCAGGTACATACAACTCTTATCCTCATTTTGCAGAGGGGGAAACAGGTTCCGAGAGGGTGCGGTTTATCCAAGCCTGTCTCTGGCATAAGCAGATTTAAACGGAAGTCTTCAGATTCCACTGCCTCATAACAGTCTGATGGTTGAACACGTGGCCCCAAGCTTGCTCTGCATTGACTCATTTTAGAGTCACCAATTTTATATAGCTCCGAAAAGGCTGCAGACAAATGAAGTCTCCTTTTTGTTTGTTTCTTTTGTTTTTTGTCCTTAGGTGCTTGTGACTAAATTCACTAATTTCACTGGCTGTCAAGGCCGTGTTAAGGAAAATGGGTTTGAACTGCTGTGGTTTTTGAGTACTGGACTGAATGTCAGAAACCTTTGCCATCACGGGAAATTCTGTCACTCTGAATTTACTGTCTGTTCCCCACAGCTGAATTCCTCAGCCGTGTGATTTAGCACCCTGGCTCCCCATCAACCAGTTCTGGCATTTATTTGAATGCATTACCCCACTGGTTTCCATAAACTATTTTACAATTGTTTAAAATAAATGACTGTTTATTTTCACAAAAGCCATCTGTATTTCTTTACAGAGCAACAGATAACTGTATGTAAAATTTGGTAATGTCACAGTGACTCAAGTTAAGAGAAACAGATTGGATTGAAAAATTGGATGCTAAGGGACAGTGTTAAAGGCTTCCATCCTTCCTAACAAGTAATATCTGGATTTGAAGGAGGAAAAAAATATTTCTTTTTTACAAGTAATATCAGGCCTCTTTCTTTGGAAGGGAAGTGCGTTCGTGGCAGGTTCGTGACAGGACACGGCCTATTTGCATTCCTCCTGGTAGTGAAGTGTGTGTCCCTTTCAGCACTTTCTGCCTGAGATGGTATGGAAGCGGCTCCTGTCCCAGCGCTTGCAGCTTCCTCCAAGTTTTGAAGTTTTGGGTTGTCCACGCCTTACCTCTTCTTGCTCTGATGTTGAGCAGGTTCTGTTTAGACCTGTGTGCTGTAGCTCAGAGAACTCTGGTAGGAACCACGTTGGGACGTATCACTGTGGCAAGAGAAGGCAGGTCTGGGTGAGGGAACCGCACTGATCGCAGGCGGGACTGGCCCCTGGCAGTGTTGGCCTTCCATTGTCCAGCCAGCGGCCAAAGTAGCAGAGTGTCTCAGCGTGATCCCCACTAGCTCCATCCACCCCCAGGAAACCAGTTAGAGTTGGGGCACTATTTGGAGTCTCCAAACGGTGGGGACATTTGGAGTCAGGTGGAGGTGGAGCTTTGCGTCTGCTTTGGAGGAGGAGGGCGTCAGGATGGGAGCCAAGCAGACTGGGCTTCTGTGTGGGCACAGAATATTCACTAAGCACAGCTCCTTGTGCTGTGGCTGTCCTAGGAATGCAGATACTGGAATGTGCTCTCCCCCCTCAGCTCTCAAACAGCTGGTACCAGAGACAGGCCCATCAGAGATCTCTTCAGTGTGGGTTGCACAGAGAAGTCCGGAGGCCGGGGCTCCTAAGCAGAGTCTTGACTCCTTGAATAGGACAGAACAGCGCTAGAGAATAAACTAGAGCGAATATTATCCCAGACAGAGGGACTCATGTGAGCGGAGGCACAGCGGGTTGAAACAGCATCGTTGGACGATACTTCTGGATTACTGTGTCATGAGGTGGGAAGGGGAAGGGAAAGGGACCAGTTCTACAGGTTCTAGCCTCTACTAAAGAACTAGAAACCACCCCTCCCCATGAAAGTGCTGCTTGGAAAGCAGAAGCAACAGCCCGGGCATATGGCTAATTGAGTTCTCGGAACAACTCTTAAGAGGTAGGTGCTGTTATTATCCCTCTTTTACAGATGGGAAAGTAAGGCACAGAAAGGTTAAGTAACTTGCCCAGGGTCACACAGCTATTAAGTGGAGCTGGGAATTCAAACCCAAACAGTCTGGCTTATAATAACCATTATACCATACTGTCCCAAATGTGTTGGAGTCAGCCGAGGTTACGGGGCACTCCCTAGAACATACACCCCACTACCACCACCACCACCCACAATACTGAGATTAAAGCAGGGATCAAATCCAGATCTCCCTACTCCCAGGCCACAGGGATGGACTCCTGATATACCACCTCTGTCTCAAAGCCTGAGTGAAGGCGTCAGGACTGCCCTAGAGGGAGGTTGAATAGGCCGGAGAGAGGCAGTATGCAGTCACCCTTTGTTTTCCACAGCCCGTCTACAACCCATGATGACAGGGCAGGCATAGTTATCACACTGGGGTGATGGAGCGTCAAGTGGGCACTCTGACCCGTGGGCTGCAGCCATGGCCTCTCTGAACAGCCTCTGAGCACCAGCAGCCCAGCCTCAGATGCTTCAGTCCTCTGACCTTTGCTGCCTTGCTCATTTAAGCAGCTCTGGAAGTCTCTGTGACCCAGCCCATGGCTTGGCTGGACCACGGGAACCCCTGAATAGCAGGCTCTGTGCCCTTTTTGTATCTGGCTCCACTGCTTAGGTGTCTCCCCAGCCGCTGCGGAGCCCACAGTATCTGTGAGGAGCCAGAGGCCACAGCCCCTAATCTGAACTCCAGCTGGAATCGCCTCTAAAATTGTCCAACCTCATTTTTTTCCATTGGATTTTCAGTGACAAAATGCCAGTATATACCCACTGTCAAAAATCCAAATAAGATTAAAGTCTATAAAGTAAAAAGCAAAACCCTCCATCTTGCTACTACCCCATCCTACTCCCAGAGTTAATTCTGGTTAACAGTAACTGTAAGAACAGTTTGGCTCATATCCTTCCAGATTGTGTTGGTGTGTGTATTCAACAAATGAGTACTCACACACATACATGCATATACTGCTGGGTTTTTATTAAACTGGAGCAAACTCCATACTTTTTTTTTTAATAATGTGTCATAGAAATCTTCCCATGTCTTATTAACCTAGCTTATTTTTTTAGCAGCTGCATAACATCCCCGTGTACATACATACCATCATTTATTTAAGTTTCCTACTGGAGAATATTTAGATGGTGTGCAATTTTTGATATTAAAACAGTGCTGCCGTGAACATCTTTTAACATACGTCATTGTGTACTTGGAATAATGTTTCTCGGGGTAGATTTCTTTGCTGGGCCAAGGTTGTTCAATTTGAAATGCCACCTTTGTTGAAGTCATTCTGTTTAACAAAGGTTATTGAGCACCTGCAAAGCCTGTTGCTGTGCTAGAGCTCTGGGAATGCAGGGTTGGATTTTTTAAAGAGCCCCACCACCCCCCATCTTCAAAGAGTGCCCTGATTGGAGGGGGTGGGGGCAGAACAATGACAAATAGACAAAAATGCTTCTAATCCAGCAAGCTCAGGGCACTGAGAGAAGCAAGGCCCCCAGGAAGGTGGAATGAAAGAGCTCTTGATTCTGACGGGGACTCGCTCAGGCAAGGCTGTAGGGAGGAGGGAGATGCCAAAAGGTGTGCCTTCCTCCTCCTCCCAGGAGCCCATCTGTGAGGCTGGGTATTCAAGAGGAAATTTGTTCTAAAGAGTTATGATGCTCCTGCATTTTCTCCTACACAAAGAAGGAAATCTCGGCTGTACGCCCTTTCCTTTCCTCCTCTTGGCACTTTCTGATTGATGATTGGAAATGATGGCAATACATAAACTATTTTTCTTTTTATTTTATGACCTGGTAATAGCAGTAACATATTTCCAGTAAATGTTTTCTATCGCAATAAAAAAGTTGTAACAGGACTAGAAATGGGTATAGTTAAACCCTAAAGAAATCACACTTTCAGAACTGTGGATTGAGGCAGTAACTCTGTAAATCATTTAACTTAGGAAAAGGTCCCCCTCCCCCGGAAAAAGTCGGGGCAAGCCACTGGTGTGCACATTAAGTGCTTGTCAGAGAGGCGCTTGCTGTTAGGGCTGGACGGCCCTCGGTTTTCACCCCCTCCAGACCCACTACCCCCTTTCTCTCTCTTCTTCCTAGTCTCCCACCAATGTCTTTACTCCTTTCCAAACTGATAAATCATCTCAGCCTTACAGGTTTTTTTTTCAACCCAGAGATCAAGAATATTATGGAATGCTCTTTCTGAGATAGAACCCAGTAGTGTGGTGAGGAGCACAGCTGCAGAATCACACATCTGGACTTTTGTCCTGGTCTCACCTTGGGCCCGTGACTTGACCACTCCACATATTTTTTTCTCCTCTGTAATATGTGAATAAAAATAGGGCCTACCTTATAGAGTTTTATGATTCAGAGAGCTAATGCATGGAAAGTGCTTTGTTCAGAGCCAGGAAAGACCTCACTGTCGGTCACTTGTTTTCAAAAAGGGCACATTGGTGATTTTGTTAAATTTTCATAGCAGTATAATAACCGGCATTTACTGAGTGTTTATTACATCCTAGGCATTGCGTTACACGTAATCTCTGCAATTACTCCATGAAGGCTTAGGTCACCTAAGCCCAGTGTCACATAGTTTGTAAAAGAGCCAAGATTTTAATCCAAGTCTTTTTGACTCCAAAACCCCACGCTCTAACCACCACATGTCCACCTTCTAGGATTAGATACTCAGCAGGACGAAAGATGGTAAAGCTTCTAGTAGTTCTGTCGCACCAGACATGGCTTTCATTGGCTGATAAAGATTTGGAGCAGATCCTGGTGAGAGCCTCGGGAGAGACAAAAAAGAAGCATTTCCTTTCCCTCACTGCAGGCAGAGCAGCCTGCCCCTCAGTTGATCCTTATTTAGGCTTTGTTACTCTTAAGACGATGAATAGCTGCTGCTTCTATGTCCAGCGTCCTTACGCTCTAAAAATTAGGCCTTTCCCAGCCTTTGTCTTTAATTTCTGATTCTAGCTGACACCTTCATTAATGGGCCAGTGCAAGCTTTCTGTCGACTTGAGGACGACTGTGTAAAAGTGGTTTTGCTGTCCTATCAATAATAGTCATAATTTCCCCAATACTCTCATCAGCAGTGAATTGAGTCTTGCAGCAAAGAAATGGAAACCCCAGTGCAGTGGTTTTAAAGTGATTTGTCTTGTAGACGGCGTCTTATTTCAGTAAAATCAGGTCAGTGCAGCACTGCTGGGTCAGATGTAAGTCTGATACAAATTAGTTGGAGGAAATTGATCATTTGAACCTTAAGTTATTTTTAGCTGCGGTAGCTTTTTAATATTTCTTTTTTTTCTTTATTTACATTTGCTTTAATAAATTTTAACCATCACAGTCAGGCAAATTAAATGTCTTCTCAGTTTTAGCCAACCCTTTGATAAGAAGAAAGACTGTTCTCCTCCCACCCCGCAGTAGCGACCTTCCCTTCACAGTTTTGGTGTTTGCTAGTTACGGCATTTAAACACTTAAACCTACTGCTCCTCATCCTCCAGCCTGCCCCCTTTTTGGGGTTTGTTTATTGCACATACTGGCCCCTTGACCAATCTGTTCTTCATTGCTATTGAAAGTTAATGGGGGCAAAATTGCATTCCCAAACATTTGAACCTGAAGTGGCCAAGGCCGAACTTAGTTGATCTCTGGTGATCGGTTCAATTTAGTTACGATTTTTTGCCATTAGGCTGGGGCTGAATGATGGTGATTTGGTTGAGGCCAAATGTCTAAAGAAAATTGGCTCTCTGATAAGAGTGCTGTTATCAGAGGGGGCTACCTTCTCATTTACATTTAGATGAGTATTGATTATTTATTTACTCAGAGAAGTGAGATTCGTTTCCAATCTTATCTTTCTCGTCTCTGCTTGTCAGCAGAAAGAGAGATAGAGCTCCTGACATCAGGCCAAGATAACAGCACTTTGTAGTAAAGATAAAAGTTGGAATGGGTCTTTTTCTAGTCTTGACTGAAAGGATAAGTTTTAAAAATTAGAACTGATGGGTCATGCTTTCAAAACCTTTCCTGAGGTTTTGCCATTTAACTAGGCAGGAGAATTGGTTTATTGGAACAGCCTTGGTCTGTCTTCTTTTGTAATAGGAATTGTATTTAATTCGATTATATTCAGCTGTTTCACTGAGAGCAAATTGTGTATTGGCTCAGAAGAGGCTAAAGTGTGACCTTTTATTGTCATGTCAGCTTGTTCCTTTTTTATTATTTAAATTCCAAATGATCCAGTCTGAGCCTCAGAGGGGGTCTAAAGTACAGTGGTTATCACTTGAATGTAGTTCAGTGCTTATATGAAGATCAAGCAGAAAATGATTGTAGTCGCCCCTAGAGGAAGAGTTATGAGCGGTAGGACTGACACCACATGCACGCATTTTAGAAGAGCTGATGTTGGGTCTGAGCGCTGATACTGACAGCGTCAGCTTATCGGTGATGACTGGCTCGGGAGGAGCATGGGATTCAGCGGCCCCCGCCGTACAGCAGACACGGTTTGGCACAGTTTGCCTCGAAGGAGTGTCCCTGCCACCAGTTTCCTCCAGCCCATTGTCTGTTACCCAAATACAGAGCTGATTAGGTCACTCCCCTGCTCTGTTAGCATCAGTTGTTTATTAGAGAGAATTCAAACCTTCACCAACATTCCGGGCCAAGCATCCCAACCTCAGCTTCCCCTCGGACTCCCACGGAGCCTAGGCCTTCTCCACGCTGAATTTCACTTGGTCCCCTGGGACCTGTGGCCTTTCAGTACCTCCTTGCCTTTGCACATGCTGCTTACTCTAGGAATACGCTACTTCCCCCCTTCCCCTGGCTCTGAGTCCTTCAGATGTTTCTACCTCAAAGAAGGGGAAGTTCTTTGTCCCCTCTTCTGTGTACCCACAACACCTTGTCCTGATCCAGGGAAGAGCACTGATTGGCTCTTCGAGAATTTATCTGCTCACGTGTGTCTTGCCGCCTCCCCAGCCTGTTGAGGGCAGGAATCATTGATTAGTCATCTCTGTGTCTAGGACATTGTTGGTGTTCAAAATATGTTTGTTAAATAGATGTATGAATGTATCCTTTGGCATCTCTGCTGTCATGGTTTGTTCTGTGAGTTCTGACATCTACTCATTATTTTTCGACTATATATGCAGGACCTGAGAAGCTAGGGAGCTAGGAACCCTGGCTGCCAAACAAATCTCAGATCTGAAATGCTGCCTGTAGCTTAAAAGCAAGCTTGTTTACATAGATACATACTCTCTCCTACCCTACTCCCCTCCTTGGATCTCTGCTTTGATGCCAGCATCCCTGCTACTGTGTGTGTTCCCTTAATGGCCCTCTTAGTCTGTTGTGACTCAGGCAGGGACCTGCCTGCACCTCACTGCGTGGTTTCTGCCCCAGCCTGTTCTAGCAATAATAGCAGCCGCCACTGAGCGCTTTCCTGGGGGCATCGAGGAGTGTCTCAGTCCTCTCAGCGACCTTCTGAGGGAAGTTCTGTTAGCCTTGATTTACAGAGGAGAAAATACACAGAGATTAAGTAACTTTCCCAGAAGGCATAGCTAGCCGCGCTACTCCCTGAGAGGCTGCAAACCCCAATAGTTTCCTACTCAAAACCCAGCCTTGCCTCTTTCTTATTTGCTCCCACTTAACCTTTTTCTGGTTACAAGAAGCGCTTCCAGATTAAGGCATCTGTTTAAGCTGGTGAATAGAAAATAGTTGACATGAAGGTGTATCCGTGAAAGTGTTCAGCCTTTGGCTTCCTCATTTTTCCTCAGACAGGTGCTCCTCTGATTTGTTCTGATGCTCAGCAGTAATAATGGTAGGTTAATTCATTTATATCCCAGTGCACTCCAAAAAGCACGTGGAATACATACATTTTTACAGTAGGATAGATAACAAATACATGAAACTACATGAGAGGAAAATGGAAAACAAAGATTCAAAGGATACATGACACAGAAATGTGGGTCCAGTGGTCTCGGTCGGGTCACACATTTGGTGCCGATCTTCCTAATGGGCAAAGGAGAAAGGGACACAGTATCAGTCAGTTACAAGACAGTCAGTTACAATTTATGTTAAACTGTCTAAAAACACAAAAGAGTAAGCTGGTTGCTCCGAGGAAGTACAGCTTTCCCTGCTACCAAGGTCTGAAGGAAGTTTCTCCCACGGGTCTTTGAAATAAGCAGAATGATTGAGGCAATTGTATGGCTTCTCTCTTTTTGGGCTTCTGCACTTACTTCCCATTGGATGTCAGCTCTCAGCTGGCTGTCAGCCCTTAAGGAGCTGCATACTAAAACCTTTTATGTTTCGGTCAAGGATTAAAGGGATGGAGGAAGCTGGACCAGCATGTATGTACCCAACAGATAACTAGATTTTTTTTGAAACTTATGTGCTGAGATGTTTGCCTCAGGTTTACAAAATCCCATAAAAATCCTGCCTGAGTATTATAACTTGGAACCCTCCCAAAGTGCCAGAGCAGTATTTTGTCCCTAGACCATTTGGCGACATGGTATTACTGCAATAAATACATCATTGGAATGCCCAAACAGATTTTCTTGTCGCTGCAGAGAAACTGCTTCCCAGAATCTTCCTTTTGTGTTCCCCTCTGCTGTGAGGTGGAGGGCTTGTGGCTTCATGCACAGCTGTGACATTTTAAAACCTCTTTCCAAAGGGTGGATGTTGCCTTGAGAACTATGTCATGTTCAGCGTGAAAGAGCCTTTATATTTTATATAATCATTTGTTTGGCAGAAGTGTATTAATAGAAACTGACCTCACAGCTTGTCTTTTTTAAATTGCTTTGGCTGCTATGTTTTCTTTCCTCCCGTTCAGCTGCCTAAAAATTAAGCAAGCACTTGATGGAAACTTGATAGACCTATAATAGATAATAGGTCTGGGTTGTCATAACCTTCATTATCATCAACAGACATTGATTAAGAACTTGTTATGAGTGAGGCAGTATGGTTTGTATGTGATACCGAGAGCGCAGGCCTGGGCAGCCCTGGGTACGAATCCTAGTTCCACCACTAACTGAGGGGCATTGAGCAAGTCATTGTCCTCTGTGTAAGTCACAGCTTCTTCCTCTGAAAATGGGATTCGTACTCCTTATGTCTAGGGTGACAGAGTGAACGAGATGATCTGTATAGTGAAAGGCCTAGCACAGTACCTGGCATATAGTAGGCAGTGTTATGTTATTGTTACTGAGGACTGATGACAGCTGACACTTAAATAACACAATGTATCAGACACTGTTCTACCTGCTTTGCAACTGTTCACTCATGGAATCCTCAGACAGGCCTATGAGGTAGGTGCTGTTATGATCCCCATTTTATAGATGAAGAAACAGAGAGGTGAAGTAAATTGGCCCAAAGTCAGACAGCGAAGTTGCTCAGCCCAGTACTGGACGGAGACAGCCTGGCCCAAGTCCATGCCCTTCGTCACCACACTGCATTGCTTCTCATCCAACCCTGCCTCCCAGTACACAGTAAGGCCTGAAGTTACTAGTCTGGCTTTTTCAGGGGAAAACATGTGAAATAGTCTTTTTGTGTGTGATAACTTATCCAGTGTTCCAGCAAGAATTAGGAGAGAAATTGATATTTGTAAGAGACAGTTTTCCATTTGGGTTTAGATCTCGAGTCATCTACAGTTTAACCACCCTACCTTCCCCAAAGATAAAACCCATGAGTCCTTTGCTAAGTTCAGAAGTGGGTTTCCAAGTTGTGCTTTAGCTTTAATGGAAGAGCCAGGGACTCCCCAGAGCCGATGACACTCAAAATTTCAGTTACTGGCAAAACTGGGCATATATAGGTATATCTTACTTAAGGAAAGACAGGGAGAGAGTCTTCCTGGATGGATGGAAAGGTGATCCTGTCTTCATAAGGACCCAGGATACAGCTGTAACGTGGGATATTTAGTATGTGTGGATTTCATTAACGTAAATTATTTCAGATCATTTTCATTTTGAATGTATAGACACCACAAGTTAAGTGATTCAGAACCCAGTGAATCCACAAATCTACAAAAATCTATACTTATGGTATAAACTATGGCCTCTTTATAATTGGCCAGTAATTTATAGTTTGCAAGAGGAAGAAAGTTTCAGAAACACACAGGCTTTCGAGCCAAAGACCCTTGGGTTTCATTTCTCTGTTTCTGCATCCTACCTTTGTGATCTTGGGTGAGTTACTTCTCCCTGTCAACCTTCAGGGTCCCACTCTGGCAAATGGGGATAACAATATCTGCCTCTTAAAGTTGCTGTGACAATTGAATAAGGTAACATATGTAGAGTGCTTGGCATACAATGGTCATTCATAAATGAAAATCATCATTCTAGGCTTCAAGGAGAAAACCCTAAAGCTACATTCAGAAAACAATATTTTAATAGAAATATCTGCAAGAGACAAGAAAGTCTGTCTTTTTTAAAAAAAATTTTTTTTTAATTGGGGAATATTGGGGAACAGTGTGTTTCTCCAGGGCCCATCAGCTCCAAGTCACTGTCCTTCAGTCTAGTTGTGGAGGGCGCAGCCCAGCTCCAAGTCCAGTCGCTGTTTTCAATCTTTAGTTGCAGGGGGCGCAGCCCACCATCCCATGAACCAGCAACCTTGTTGAGAGCTCGCGCTCTAACCAGCTGAGCCATGGCCGCCCCTCCGGCAGCTCAGACACAACTCGTCTTCAGTCTAGTTGTGGAGGGCACAGCTCACTGGCCCATGTGGGAATCGAACTGGCAACCCCGTTGTTCAGAGCTCGCGCTCTAACCAACTGAGCCATGCAGCTGCCTCAAGAAAGTCAATCTTAAAAGATGGCATTTATGGCTCTGAGAGTGGTGCAGGGACTTGTGTTTAACAATAGACGACCCTTTCTAGGACTCCCTGCTTCCCCTGGTTTCCCTCAGGCATGTTTCCCAGGAAGCTGCAGTGACTGGAAGGGAAAAGTATGCAAAGGAGACCAGCCTGAAGTCCATTTATGTAGCCAGGCCTCTGCTCCCAGATCCCAGGTACTGTCTGGTTTTGATTAAATTATTGCGTATAAAAGACGGTGGAAATGCCACAATGTGTGGTAATTATAGTACCCTCAGAAAAATGGCATAGTAAGAAATCACAGGGCTTGTAAGTATATATGATGTTTTTTAACTTATAAAAGTAGCATTTGTTTATTATAGGAAATGTGAAAAATGCAGAATAACACTAAGGAAAACCAAAAACACTCATTATCCCACTATCCAGTATAACCACTATTCACATTTTGTGAATAACCTTCCAGTCGCCCCCCGACTGTGACTTTACATATATTTTTAATAATTTCAGTCATCCTGCACATATTGTGTTATAATTTTCTGTCTTCATAAAATTGCATATTATAAACCTGTTTTGTAAAAGTAAATATTTTTGCAACATCGCTTTTAATATTTTCATGGTAGTTCACAATATTTTGTTAGATCTAGGTCGTTCCCAAATTTTGGCCCTCATAAAAAAAAATGAATTATGGTACCTATACTTTGTGCCCAGATTTCACTGTAAATTCGTAGAAGTGTATGTCAGTGCCTTCCAGTGTTGCTGAGAGTTACTGGTGGTGAGTCAGTCAGAGATCATGCAACAGCACCCGGCCAGTGTCTTAGTGAGCAGCTCTCCAGGTTCAAGAATGACTCCCTGCGCTCCAGTGGGCCGAAGATGCTCACGGCTGCAAAAGGTGGGTGGGTGTTGGGGCGGGGAGGCAGGAAAGGAAAAGGTGCAGAGGAATCACTCACCAGCTAAGTTTTCATCAAGTTCAGCTGGGCATGATGTTTCTGTGGTTACTTCCACCAGTGTATGTGTGGGCATGCAGTGATGGGCAGGAAATGCCTGGTAATTGGACAGATGTTGTCACTGACAGGTAACAGGTCGTGGAGACTCAGCATCACCTGCATTTTCATACTTTATTTGCTTGATATTTTTGAAATGAAATTTAACTGTGTATAATATTGAATCACGATGCTTTCTTGACCTGAATACAGTGTATTAGCGCTTGTAAGAATTGTGTATACATTTGAGCATGTATCTGCCTAAATACACAGCCGTGAGTGTTTTGAGCATTGCTTACTTAGGAAAGGGTTAAAAGCTGTAAGTATTGTAAAGGGGGACCAAATGTACGTAAGAACTCTGAGAACTGGCAGGTGTGCTAATGAAATACCAGTTAGAGAAAAGATCAAATATATCATGAAACTACAATGCTCCGAATGAATACAGACTATGGGAGAAGAGAATGACTTGCGATGAGTGAAATGCCTCAGACTGATGAAGGAGGAAAAGTACTGGATGTAAGTTGACAATGGCTGAAGAACAAGTATATGTAAAAATATACGTTCCGCCTGGGAGGCCTGATTCTTTCCTCAGAGCCTCTCTCCTGTCTGACCCAACACGCCTTTCATAGTCAAAATAAGACAGTTTCTTATGCCGCTAATCTTTTCAGGAACCATTAACAACAGGAGCAGTTCTTTGAATCTGATCATTGGACCCATTAGGTGTTATCTGAGAACAAGATTGTCATTTGGCTTGACAAAGAAATACATGAATAAATGTATAAAATGCTCCAATGTTTTATGAAGCTCAACCCTCTGTGTGACGCAGGATAGCTGGTGTTCCTGGTGTCCAGGATTATTGAACCTGTGCCTGTGTTTCCATAAATGTTTCAACAAAAACATGAATCAGCACCCACAGTCCTTCTAGCACCATAACACAGAAATCTGAGATTATTTTGCCTCCCCTGATATTTAAAAAAAATTTTTGATTTTTTTTATTTTGTCTTTTGGCTGTCATCATATTAGAGTTCTAAACATGTCTTATTCCTGCTTATAATTGATCATTATTACAATGATTATTAATAATAGGTACTCATTTCCTTAGAGGATATCATCTCTACCATTTACAATAATCCTTCAAGGTTGTAACTATTCCTCCATTCCTTATTCGGAAACAGACTCTAGGTAGCTTACCTGCTCATATCTGAGAAACCATGTAGCCAACGTTGTGACTCCAGGTCAGTCTGACTCAAAAGCTATCACCTCTCACTTTGTTTTGGGGGAGAACTGAGCGAAGACAGACCTGATAATAGAACAGACAAGTGTGAGAAACCTTGTGGGAAAAACCCCGAGACTCTTCCATCTTGGATAGCTAGACTCTCGAGACAGACTTCAGCGTTTTCCTAATGCTTTAACGGCTTTTCGCCAATATGTGGTGTTTTTTCAATGTTAAGTTCACTGTTTCAGACTTCCTCCCCTCCTCCTGCCCCTTTGATCTTCCAGGCCCTCAGTACCGCCTTGAGAAGCAGAGCGAGCCCAATGTCGCCGTGGACCTGGAGAGCACTTTGGAGAGCCAGAGCGCCTGGGAGTTCTGCCTGGTCCGCGAGAACAGTACGTTGGCCTCCTGGCTCCATGCCCGCTTTGCCCGTGACCAACATGCTTAGAAGTCATGTGTTTGGGAACACTGGTCTGGCTTCCCTGGGCAGGTTTGAAGTGACTGTTTTGCAAGGCAGACCTCAGCCTTTATGCCAAAAGTGTATCCCAAAGTGAAATGATTGATTTCCTGCTTTTTGGTGGAGAGTCTGCATCCTGTTTCTCTCTCTGTGATTAATGTTTCTGTTAAATGTATCTTCCTAAGTTAGGAACAAGTCCTGGAAACAGCTTAGAAATATGAGGCCCTTTCTGAGGCAAAGGCTGTTTTGTATATAAAGCGACTGGCCATGTCCGTATCACTGTTCCGACATCAAGTTTTAGAAAATTCTGACCATTTCCGTTCTGTCAGTGTAGTGGGTCCTAGTGCTGTGTTGTAAGCTTCTTTAAAACTTCAGTTCATTCCTTTTTGTTCTCTCTTTAGAGTTTCCAAGTTGTGAGTCTGCCTTTCCTCTCCTCTGTACTCCCACTGATTCAGGGGCAAGTGACATGTGAAAACTGAGATCATGGTAGCTGGCTCTCCGTGGCCATTGCTCTTCAGGGCTTTACACAGGCTGTTTCTTCTGTGTGGAACACTCTTTCCCCTACTGTGGTTAACTGTCTCTCATCCTTCGACTCAGTTTAAATGTCACATTTTCAAAGAGGCCATCGGTGAGCTCCCTGTCCCCCTTCGCCTACACCTGATCAACCCCTCGTATGAGGCCCCCATTATATTCTGTCATGGAGTATACTACTTTTTATTCATTGCATATATTTCTGTTTATATCTTTTTCTCAGTGATCATTTGATGTCTGTTTCCCCCATTAGTTTGTCAGGTCTGTGAGGGTATCCCTGATCCATGCCAACTTGCCCTCCATTAATTCAATTAATTTACCCGTCATCCACTATACACAGGAACTCAATGAGTATAGGTTGAATGAGTGAATGGCAATTTTTTAGTCATTTTTTTTTAGTCAATTTTTTTGACCCACTGTGCAAGACCAGGCTACTGCTATTTGGCCAAGGTCCCTGGCAGCCTCTTCCGGAGAGGCTTGTGCAGAACTCACCAGGAAGGTGCAACATACTTTTGCATTATCAGCAGATTCTCAAAGGCAGAAGGTTGGTGTCCCCACAGTCTGCAGCCAGGTACAAATATCTTATATAAATACACAAAGAAATAAAAATCATTTGGATCTCAAATGGTCCACAAACTTCAAATAAGTAGTAAGCTCTATCAGCAATTTAAGATAAAAGCAACAACGTAATATTTGTCACCTGTCAAGCAAGCCAGGTATTTCCAAGAGTCCTCATTGCTGGGGAGAATACAGGGAAATAGGCACATTCAAACAGTGGTGACTGTAATGAAGGTTAATATAATGTAGCTGGCAGTATCAAGAGACCTAAAGTGCAATAAAGATTGGTGTATGATAGTCATTAAATGTTTATAATATCTATATATACGTATATATCTATGTAACATTCCCATATTGGGAAACTATGCAAGGCATCACCTTTTGGTAAAGACAGATTAAGTAATTTGAAAAAATTCTCCCACTGAAGGTAACTTTAAAAGCTGATTAAAATATACAAATCATCATCCAAAAGTCATGAGAAAGCACAAGATAGAAAGTAATGGCCGATATCTGGGAGAAGATTGAACTAAAAGAGGTAAGATCAACACCTAGGACCAGTTTTGTCCTGATACCATTTGAATTTGAAGGCTGCAATATTTAAAGGAAATTTTACAGCCTTTAAATTCATGTATTACAAAAGATGAAAGGCCAAAAAGTAATAAGCTAAGCATTTAGCTCAAGAAATTAGAAAACAAACAGAAACCTAAAGAGAATAAAAGGGAGGAAGCAATAAAGATAAGAGCAAAAATTAATGAAATAGAAGATTTGAGGACATTAAAACCAAATGTTTTTTTCTTTAAAAAGACTAACAAACTTGCTAAACCTCTAATGAAATGGATCAAAAACATGGAAGAGTAACAAAGAACAGAAACAAAAATAGTAACAGGAATAAAAAGGAGGTACACTATAGATCCTGTAGTCATTAAACAGATAATACAAGATTATTTGGAAAAACTCCACACCAAAACTTGTGAAAGTGTAAATGAAAGGGGGGGGGGCGGGATACTAGAGGAAAACAACTTACCAAAATTGACATAAGAAGAAATAGAATATTTGAATGTTCCCATAACTATTTTGAAAAACTGAGTTTGTAATGAAAAAAAAAATCCTTCCCACAAAGAAAACTCAGGCCCAGATGACTTAACTGGCTAGTTCTGCCAAACACTTAAGGAAGAAATGACTCCAGTCTTACATCAGCTGTTCCAAAAAATAGGAAAGAGAGGTTTCAGTATTATCCAATTCATTTTGAGGTTGTCATAATCTTGTTACCAAACCCTAATAAAGACCATACAAGACAAAATTTTCAGACCAATCTTACATGAATGTAAATATCCTAAACAAATTATTAACAAACTGAATTCAGCATTATGTTAAAAGAATGTAGGGCCAGCCCGGTGGCTCAGGCGGTTAGAGCTTCATGCTCCTAACTCCGAAGGCTGCCGGTTCGATTCCCACATGGACCAGTGGGCTCTCAACCATAAGGTTGCCAGTTCAATTCCTCGAATCCCGCAAGGGATGGTGGGCTGCGCCCCCTGCAACTAAGACTGAAAGGACAACAACTTGAAGCTGAACTAAGATTGAAAGGACAACAACTTGACTTGGAAAAAGAAAGTCCTGGAAGTACACACTGTTCCCCAATAAAGTCCTGTTCTCCTTCCCCAATAAAATCTTAAAAAAAAATAAAATAATAACAAATGTATTTAAAAAAAAGAAAAGAATGTAGCATTCCCAAATTGGTTTTATTCTAGGAGTATAATGTTAGTTTAGCAATAGAAAATCCCGATCAATCTAATTTGCCACCTTTACAGATTTAAAGAACAGTCCTCTCAGATGTGGAATGCTCTTCCGCCATTATAAATCATGCTTACCAAGAGTTTTCATTACAAGAGAAATAACATTGACCTAATATTAAGAAGGCCAATCGTCAAGGATACAAAATGACACATCTGATCTAATCTCAGCTATGTAAAATCAAAACAAACAAACCAAAAAAATAGAAGAAAAGTTGGAAGGAAAATGCCAAAACATTCATAGTAGTTATCTCTAGCTGGCAAGTTTCTGGGTAATTCATTTTCCATACCCTTTATACTTTACTTGTACTTTCCAGCATGTCTAAAATGAGCACGCGTGACTTTCTAAGAAGAAAAAGCAAGCAAGTAATAAGGGAAGTTCACACAGGTAAAGAGGACACGATGAGAACATCGCTTAGTAATCCTTGCAACTCTTGAAACTCCAAACCATTCATAGCACCACAGCATGGAGCAGGCTGCACCAAAGGAAGAAGTAGAACAACAACACCCTTTTGTGACTTGCGTATCTGATTTTTTTTTTTTACCTGATGTAAATGGGTAATCCCGCCATCCCTGTCATTTTTTTTTTATTCTTTAAAGAGTCTCGTCTTTCAAACACACTAGGGGAACTAATTCACATAATATGAACTCCATAGTGGATTCTGTTTCAGAATGTTGTCTCTTTATATGACTAAGATAACATGTTGTTTATTAGCATCTTTGGTAACTATTTTGGACATGTAACTCACGTAAAAGAATTTTTCAGATAACAGCATGTGGATATGGTGGATATGGTAAAAACTTCTCTTCTCTCCTCTCCCCTGCTTCCCCTCCCAGACACAACAATTGTCCCAGTTTCTTCAGTATCTTTCCAGGGATCACATATGCCTATGACAGAATATGCTGTATATGTATGTGAATATACCCACACACTTACATACACACACACACACACACACACACACACACACACACACAAAATCGGCCCTCTGTATCCCAGGGGTGTAGCATCTGCAGATTCAACCAACTGTGGATTGAAAACATTCAGGAAAAAAATGTTACGTTGTTGCTGTCATTTTTACTATGTAGTTAGGCCTATGATAGTTGCACCTGTGCTGAACATGTACAGACTTTTTCTTGTCATTATTCCCTAAACAACATAGTATGAGAACTATTAACATAGCACTGACATTGTATTAGGCATGTGCAAAGGTTAGATGCAAATACTATGCCGCTTACGTCAGGAGCTTGTGCATCCGTTCTTTTGGTCCTGGGATACCATGTGGGTACCGAGAGATGACTGTACAGTATACACACACATTTGTATTGCCTCCCTTTTTAAAAACAAGTGACAGCAAGTGGTCAAGATGACGTCCAACTTTCTTATAACTAGAAAAGAAGCTGTGAGGCTTGATGGATAAAGTTTTGAAATCTGGGCTCTGGTTCTCGCTGCACTTGTAAGCCTAATCATAGTCTTCATAACTCGTGAGATATGTGAACCTCAGCCTCTCCATCTTAAAGGATTTGGAAGAAATTCCAGTTCTTGAGCTCTGAGTCAAAATTACTCGGTGGGTGAAAGTCTTTCTACAAGCATTTATAAAGGGTGGAAAGCAGTCAGTGGTTTGGAATCAGTGGAATATTATGACTAGTCTTTGTAAAACGGAAGTAAATTATAAAAAGTTCTTTCTATAGAAAATGTTTAAAAAATTTTTTTTAGTTTTAAATAGAAATTCCAATCAAGAACCAAGTATTGTTCTCCCGCAGCTACCTATTAAAGAAGTTGGACTGAAACAAAGAAAAAGATTTTATAAATAGAATTTTTTTTTAACTTCTGTTGGTATGGTTGATCAAGACAGGCTTAAAGCCATTTTAGTAGTGAACTAAATTATGAGTATCTGTTGTGCAGTGTTTAAGAGAATATGCCCTCAAGCCAGACTGCCTCACTTCACATCCTGGCCCTGCCCCTCCTGGCTATGTGACCTTGGACAATTTACTTAACTTCTCTGGGGTAGTTATCTGCCCTCATAAGGTTGATAGGAGGATTCAGTGAGTTTTATAATTTTATAATCATAAAGCTCTTAGAATGGTGCCTGGCACATAATAAGCACTTAATAAATGTTAACTGTGATTAATAAAGAATGAAAGAGCCATATCCTGTGGTTGACAGAGCAGATGGGCCACAGTTGTGGAGGTCTGGAATCACAAAACTGTCACGGCCCTCTGGGACCTGTGATGGGGGCGGGCGTGAGGCAGGATGGAGGAGAAAGAATGGGCGCGAGTGGCAAGTCTGGAAGTCTGTGTCACAGGAGCAGAGAACTTAGAAGCAGGGTCCTTTCCAGCAAATGTGTTTTGCTGTCCCAGAAGATGTGTACCTTTTAAGGAAAACCATTTGATTGAGAAGACTGCCAGAAAGGTGAATATACCCTTTCAGTTTTTCTTCTGAGAAAGGATTGGGCATAACTTTTTATATCAACGACATCAAAAGATGTTTTTTTAAATTATTTGTTCAGGCGTTCTATTGTAAGGCATTGTGCTAGGCATTTTGAAAATGTTCTCTCTTGTAATTTTCACAACCACCCTGCAAGATAATTATTCTGATTATAGAGAGAGGTGTGACTTGCCCACAGTTAGCTAGCCAATAAATGATAGAACCAGAATCTAAGTCAGCTGTCTGAGTCCAAAGCCACCCTGAGATTGTTGATACAACGACCTAACTTTTCAGTCTTAAGAATGGTGATGACAATTGTCTTCATATACTGGTATGAGAAAGAAGCTTGCAAATGAAGCTGAAAGGACAAGAGTTTCTGTCTAGGGACTGAGAACTAACATTTGTGCTTGAATCTTGGCCTAAATAAGAAAACGATAAGCCAACAAAATCCTTGAGCTTTCTAGTTTGGCTGCTTGTCTGATAATCTACTACATCCTTCAGCCAACTGTCTGCTAGAAGCTGGAATCAGAGCAGAGGAAGCATGAGTACATTATAGAGAAGATGTAACATTAGAAGATTTGGCCATTCTCGTCCAAGCGTCTGTGTGAATCCTGGCACCAAACTGAGCCTCAATTTCCTTTTCTGCCAAATGTTGCCAGCGACCTTTTCTCTTATCCACTGATTACATGTGCGTAGCCCATCCAGGTCCTTAGAAGAAAGATGCAGCATGAACCAATGCTTTCCACAGCTTTAAGAGAGAAACTTAGGGATTTCCCATAGTCAGGGCTAAAATAAGCCTGAAATTACACTGTCTTTATGGAGTACCAACAAAATGTCAGATACTCTTTCTTTACTGTTTCATCACTCACCAGCCTTCTGTCCATCAGTAGTTCAGCATAGAGCTTAAAAGCCCAGTCTTTAGAATCAGGTAGACTTTGGGTGAACCACTAGTAGCATCTAATATCGGACAAATCATGTCACCTCTCCAAGCCTTAGTTTCCAGTATAAATGGAGATGGTTGAATCTATTTTACAAGTTTGTGGGGTTTTTTTGAGGTTTAAATGAGATACAAATGCTCTTATTATAACAACCTTTTAGGCCAGTGTGGTCATCCTCTTTATTTTATAGAAGAAACTGAGGCTTTTTTGCTCATGATCACATGAATAATAATTGGGGGTCTAGAAAACCCTGTCTTCTGTCCATTAAGTCTAGTGAAACAACTGAATCTAATTATTTCCTAAATAGAAGTTGCTATAGCAAGAGGCTTCAGTTCTTTAAATCAGCTCAGCCTCCTTTGATCTTTGCTTTTCAAGGAGACCTTCCATTATTTCAGTACCTTACTGAATTTCTTAATTTCCTTAATTTAAGACTTCACTGAGGAAAGACCTCAACTCGAGGTGGGCAGTCACCTAGGTAAGTGGACTGTGGCAGGGGGAGTATCTGTGGTTCTGTCTATTGGAGCCCTCTTTCGCCTTCTTTAGTTTCTCCTTGGAGACCCAGAGGAAGATGCATCTCCTCCTAGAAGCCTCCCCAGGTCATCTGGCTGCTACTCCCAGGGCTCAGATAGCGTCCCTGTCTTTCCCCTCAGATCAGTGGTTCTGCTGGGTGGATTGTCCCATTCCCAAACTGGACCATCGCCCCACCGCCACCACTACCACCACCCAGGGCAGGAACCAAGTCTGAGTTCCTTCTGCATCCCGTTGCCTGTGGCCAGGTAGGGTTCATTCCTCTGGGTGGAGTGAGCCTCCTGAGTCCCTGGCATGACCAGGCTTCTCACTAGGGCTCCAAGGAGCAAGCAGGATAGCTTTTAAAGAGAAACTGGAATTTGGGAGAGCATCTTTATGCAGACGGGCTTCATGGTGGGTGCTGGTGGTACTTGGGCTTTCCCACCAGCACCATTACTGCTAAATGAAACAGGAGGCTGGGGAGGAAAAGCAACTGTGAATGGCTGTTTGCTTTGTCCTGGTGTGTTTCCAGCTCCTTTTCTCCCGTTTGCAGTGAGCAGATCCCTTCCTCCCATGTGTGCTCTGTGCCAGCCCTGGAGACTCCCTGGTGGTTCCATTTGGCTTCCGAAGGCTTTGCTTTTTTCAGTTACAAATTACTAATCTCCAATTTCTGTCATGTGACTTAAATACCAGAGCTTTAAGCCTCTTTTATTATACCACCACAGCAGTCTTCAAAATGCAAAAGAAAATGTGATCATGCAAATAAACTCTGTTTACAAATGGAAATGACTTGTGGTGATGGGGTTCTCATTTTAGGTTGAGTTACTACTGAAAGCCCAACAATAGGAGACTGGCTTTGGGGGGGTGAAAGTGTTCACTGTCAAGAATTTTCTATATGGGTGAGGGTTTTTTCAAGTAGGTATTGGATAATAGCTCCCTGCTTACTGTATGCTAACAGAATGGAAATGAAACAGAAATATTATCCTGTGTGTAAGAATACCTATGTCTCCGCCTCCTGCCGTCTGGTAGATGTGGGCTGGTTGGCAGTGTTGTAGGGGGAAAGGCTAGCTCTTTGGAGCCATTGTGCCCTCAGGCACCTCCTCTGCGAGCTTCACTTCCCCATCTGTAAAATGTGACTGTGATCCCTCCCCTTTAGGGCTGTTATAAGGATTAAATGAACTTGTGAACATTAAAAGAACACAGGAAAGCACTGCACTATGCACAGCGCAGGTGTCGGCCGTTCCTAGTGTCTGTCTGTCTGTCTGTGTGCCTGAGACACACGGCGAGCTCCCGTGCCCAGACGCCACAGCTGGGCAGCTCGTGCGCGCTGGCCTTTTCCCTCTCTGTTCTCCTGTTTTCCTTCCGACTTCTTAGACTTCACACAGACCCCTTTGGGCAATGGCCAGCACCAAGGGTAGGTGATACCCAGGCAAAAACCAGTGCTGACCTGGACGAGAAGCAAACTTGTGCCCTGTCCGCACCTACTTCTTCAGTAATGAGTGTCTGAATTGCACTATGTGGGCGGAGAAATTCCACATGAATTGCATTTTTCACTCTCCCCCTTTTTTGAAAGTTCCCCCCTTTTCATTTTATCATTAGGTCGTAATTAGTATTCAAGGGAAATTGGTCTTAATATATTAAAATTGGTTAAGTGCATTTAGACCTGTACCACAGCCAATGTCTTATTGGAAAATGTAATTGGGGACTCTGTGTGTGTAATTAATTGAATTACAATTAAGAACTTTCATTAAGCGATACACTGGTACAGTAGAGCAATAAGGAAACATGTTTGACGAACCACCAACCCCATATGGGCTCGAATTAAGAGCCCAGGGATTTGCATCCCTCTGGCCCCTCGGCCCGGAATCCGCCCTAACGGTCTGGTAATGCATCAGGAGACATTTCCACAGTGACTCTTCTGCTGGGAGGTGGGGTTCTTCCAGCACGAGTACCCTCATTCTCTGACTCTGGAGTCAGGGAGAGAGATGGCTCGGTGTTGATCAAATAATACATGTCTTAGATATTGTGCGTTATTATAAACAGATACTGTATTTTGACATGTAAATTGTCAAAAATGCCCAGGATCCTTGGAAGACCCCGTTACTTTTCCTGTGTTTTAAACAGTAGCAAAGACACATTGGAGGGAGAAGAAATGATGGGAATTCTGTCATCAACCTAACTTCCAAGCAAACCTGTGATGACCCCATGGTTAGGACCCTCAAGTGGTCATGTTTCATCCCCTAAAGGGGGGTTGGCTTCACTCTGGACCCTCACTTGTTCATTCATCCCCCAAACATTGATGGCACCCTCCTCTGCTGAGGTGGTGGAGAGGAAGGAGCCCCCACTTTATGGAGCCCATGGTTGTACAGAGAGCTACAAAAAGTATAAAAGAGTGTGCAGCAGAGGCTGGTGGTGGTGAGCGAAGGAGGACAGAACTGCCTAGAGGAAGAATCAAAAGGAGTTCGTCAAGTAATGAGTAAAGGAAGAATGTTCCAGGCCAGGGGACCGCTTGTCTGAAGAAAGCCTTAGGAAGGAGCTCGGCATATTTGGGAATGAAGGAATGAAAGAAGGGGGATGAAGGGAGCAAGGGAGACAGTGCTGAAAGAAGACAGAGACTGGGCATGGGCAGGCTCTAAGAATGCAGAGCCTGAAGGCCCCCTTGCGTGATCTGCTCTTTTTAGAAATTCCACAAACCTGAAACCATTTCTTTCTGATCACTTCATAAAACAAGATTACCCTGATTTATTAAGGGTCTGAAATCTCCCTGTGGAAAGGCTCTAACTCCGAGAGTTTAATCAATTAGGTACCGGCAGCAAGGATCTCTACCCTGGCTGTAGCATGGATGACTCAGTGAAGGGTTTATCCTACTGTGTGATCCTCATGGTTTTGAAGAGATTACTACAGAGGGACATCGATGTGCGCCTGTGTGTGCTAGAGTATATCACCTATTGATTATTTTTTAGAGACCAGCAAAAATGACTAGTAGCCAAAGGGAAGTGTTTAATAGAAGAGAAGCTTGGGGCTTACGAGGCTTTGGAGACTTTAAAGGCCTTGGGGGGTGGGAGGAATGTGATGGATACAGAAAGCTAAGGGCGAGTTTTTCTCCATGACTCACTTATACGTCCGCTTTGAGTCTTACAGGAGGAGTGGAAAAAGTTACATTTTATCCCTGATTCTTTGTTCTGGCAAGACCAGGCTCCATTGTATTCTTAAGATACTTTTTTGGCCCATGGATTCGTACATTCCCAACACATCTGGGGAACATCTTTACCCAAGAGTTACGTGGTAGTTAAGGGCACATTTTTGGAATTAGACCTAGGTTCAGTTCCTGGCTGCAGCTTATACCAGGTTTATGGCTGTGCTTGCAGGATGACATCATTTTTCTCACCAGTAAAAAAAAGAATAATATCCAACTTAAAAGGGCATTGAGAAAAATGAGATAGTGCATTTAAAGTACTAAGCATAAAAGTGAATAAAGCACTGAGCATAGTGTCTGGCATATAGAAACACTCAGTAAAAGTTAACTTCTGTTGTAGTTGTTGAGGCAGGGTCCCAGTTGGTAGGGTGTCTGCATAGAAAACTAAAAATGGTGCGTTAGGTTTGAGGTAAATACAAGGGCTGGCGTACAAACTTAGGAAGTATTATGGTTCACCTGTGTTGCAGCAAACTTCATTCGTGCCACCAGCAGCACTCATTGACCATGTGCTGTGTTCTCTGTAGGATAGAATGTTCTGCCCACAGAAGTGCTCGTTGTCCAGAAGGGGAGGATAGCTTATCATGTAAGAGACTTATAATATAAAAGCCTTCAGGGATGCAGCGTTTCAAGAGAGGGGGTCAGGGAAGATTCTAGACTAGACCTCAAAGTGTATAAATTATAAAGAATGGAAAGGACATTGTGGCCAGGAGAGCGAAGGCAATTTCGCCGAGGCAGGGATCGTTCTGTGTGGAGAGTAGCAACAAGCCTTCATGATAGAGCGGGACAGACGGTGGTTCATTTACTCTTCACTCAGTTATTCGCATAGCAGCATTTTAGTGTGCCAGGGCTTGAGATGGACATTGCCTCCGCCTCGGAAGAACTTCTCCCCCTCCGGCCCCACCATTTTATTTCCACTACTCCCCTTCATACATCCGCTCCAGCCAAATGAGAACACTTGCTGCGCGCTCTGTATGTGCCCAGACTTTGTGGGCTTCATGATTTTCCCATACTATTCCCCCTGGGATGGCCTGTCCCCCCTCCCAGCATCTGGAAATCCTGGCCTCCTCGCACGTTCTTGAAGCACTAGCACGACCCTGTGAACTTGGGAGGAACAGGCCATCTCATCGCCATGCTACAGAGAGAGTGTAAAGGTGAGGACGGGACAGTGACCACCGATCTTCTGGTCGAGTTCTAGAGCTGACAGAGATCTTTGGGGAGAAGGAAGATTGAAGTCACATTAACTTATAATTAGATTAGAGCTTTTAGACTTAGTCTGAGATTTAACCATGAAATGAAGTTTAAAGTCCCATGTAGTTTGTGAACAAGACATCAGCCAGTTCACATGCAGTGCATTCACCTGAGCTTGGATTTAATGACTAGTGCCTATTTGTCTGAAAGAAAGTCACGTATGTACGTGTAAGTGTCTCCCTCAGTTCCCAATGAGGGAACTTTTTAAACTACAAAACAATACTAGTTATAATTAGCCTTGATCTGATCGCCTGGCAGCAAGTCTATTACTCTGGGAATGTGTGTACAAGCTCTCTATCTGTGTGTGTTGTCAGGTGTGTAACAAACGCATAGCTGTACCTGCACTTTCACGTCTCACCACGAGTGTCCATGTAGACATCCAGGGACAATGAAAATATGACATAGGAACCAATAAAGACTGCGGTTCTCCAACATTTTGGTCTTAAGGCCTCTTT
Organism: Rhinolophus hipposideros; assembly: GCF_964194185.1. NCBI lineage: Eukaryota > Metazoa > Chordata > Mammalia > Chiroptera > Rhinolophidae > Rhinolophus > Rhinolophus hipposideros. The sequence goes on along the minus strand of NC_138057.1, from coordinate 74,976,723 downwards.
ACACTCAAGAATTATTGAGGACCCCAAAGAGTGTTTGTTTATTGTATTATATCTATTAGAAATAAAAACTGAGAAATTTTTAAATGTTTATGAATTCATTAAAAAAGCAATAATAAATCTATTATATGTTAACAAATTTTTATGAAAAATAACTATTTTCTTTTAAAAATTTAATGAGAAGAGTGGTATCGTTTTGTTTTCTTTTCCTGAAGAGCATTTAGTTTTGTTCCATGGGAAAGATAAATTATTGACTGCTTACCTGAACCAGTGGGCACTGTTCTGTATTTTTGCAAATTTCTCTAATTTTGGCTTTATAAGAGACGCTTGATTTTTCATATCTGCTTCTGAGTTCAGTCTGTTTCAGTTGAAGTATATGGAGAAAATTTGGCCTGACACACATGTGTTGTTGGAAAAGGGAGAAGTATTTCAGTAGCCTTTTCAGATGATAGTGGTTATTAATTTTCATTTCTATATCAAAACTTAAGCGATAGTTTCTTAAAGGTTAGTTGCAATGTGGAATCAGAACCATGTCAATGAATTTGTTATTACTTTGTGCACTTGTGAGATGATAGGCGTGAAAAGGCCAAAGAATGTCTTACTGTTATTTTGAAAATAATATTGAGATTATGGGCCCCCAAGGGGTTCTTGGGGACCCCCGTACCCATCCAGTACGGCTTGCGCTGCACTTGAGAACCAGTGGGATAGAGTTTACAGTTATCCACATGGTCTCTCTCCTTGCTGCTATTTGTGGGAATGTGGGAGGTGGGAGGGAAGGAGGAGGACGCAGAAGGAACATGGGCGACAGAGCCCAGCAGATCTGTTCCCGCTGGGCCTCTGCCCAGCAGCGGAGTATGGGACAGGGTTGTGACCTGCTCTTGACCTATGGTGTCGGTTGAGACTTGAACCTGCGTCTCTGACTCTGTTCCAGGTCCTTGCCAATGTCTTTAAGCCCCAAGGCCACGCCTCAGCCCTTGGCCCTCTCTCAGCCCCTCCTCTTTCCTTGCTGCAAGCCCGAAGCTCTGCCCACCTCCTCCTCCACCTCATCTCTGCTTCCCTTCACCCCCTCCTGCCCTGGCCTGGTGTTGTCACTGCTTGTCTCCTCCTTCTGGTTCCTCACTCTAGGGAGTTAAGCTCCTGCCTCTGTCGGATTTCCTGCTTGTCCCTCAAACCTTTCCACGCTGTAAATGTACTACTCCCTGTCATTCTTCCAGGGCTTGTTGTCATCCATTTGAGCTGTGGTACTCAAGTCACTTTTAGGCCCCACCCCAAAACTTGATCTATCACAATACATCTTTGATTTATTGCAGCTCGAGTGTTGTGACACAATACATTATGGTAATCCATGGCACAGAGAGACATTAACACTCCCAACTTGGACAAAATACATTGTGAAGTCTTTGAAGGCACCATTACAATTTATCTTGTCATTCACAAGGAGACCCAGTTCAGCATTCATGTAGATGAACACAGTGTGGCTTTTGTTTCATTTAATTGCTTGTGACCTTTTTAATTGCTAATTTAACAAAATACCACAGGGTTGTATTTCAATTAAATTAACAGTTTGGGGAGTGTTTCTTGTTAATGTGTTTATTTTTAAGACATTCCGGTTTTTTCTACTTTGAGTAGATAAAAATGTCTTGCCTTGAACAGAGGTGGGTTTTTTAATGTGAAGTTGATAGTACAGCAATAATTTTAATATGCAGATGGTGCAGTGCCAAACATCTTTCATGTGTGGCTGGGTTTGCTCCTTTCTAGAAGGGTGTAAACATGCGAAGTCATAGAACTTTTCTGGTCCTAAAACACGTTTTTGGTGTAACGTTCTGCTTCAGATGTTTGTCTTTAGATAAAGCGTCTGTTGCATGCACTGTTTATTGGGCACTTCTCTCTGCCTTGTCCTGTTTGCTATCGCGAGCTTATAAGCTCCTAAAGATCAGGAACCCTGCATTATTCTCACCAGTGTTCCTCCAGAGTCTAGCACTCCGCTGGTGTGGGGAGAGTAGTCGCAGGCTGCGTGGCCCCTCCGAGCAGCGGCACTCCTTGAGAAATGGCTCAGGAACTCTGAGACCGAGACCAGAAGTTGTTCCCAGTTCAGCAGATAACCTGCTGTGGGGTTAGCAGCATGGATCGGAGGCACGTGCAGGGCTGTTTCTTCCCGCTCTGCTCCCCCAGGTGTTGTTACCCTGCTAATCATAAAAGCAAACATGCCTCTTGTCAGCTGGGGCAATGCGCAGAACTCACCCAAGTGTCAGGGAACTTAAATCCTCACGTGGGAGATGAATTTACACTGTCAGAGAGTAGAAGGTCAATGCAGGAAGTATTAGTGTGTTGAGCCAGCTCCAGCTATATAAGTCGTCAACAAAATTAATATAAGGAAATTGACAAGCCTTGCTGGTTATCCCATAGCTTTAAGACCTCTACTAAAATCCTATCATCTCATCTGCCCATTATTAACATTTCAGCAAAATATAAAGTTTTCATTAATCTCCCACAGCAAATTTAGGAGTGAAAACTGGCACTTGTTTGAGCTTTTAGGACTACATTAGCTGGTGTATTAAACAAAATATGTCATTCTTCAGTAGCTTCTGTAAGAAGCTAAATCAATTTCCAGCCATATTTATGCACCACTTTATCTAAAAGCATCTGAATTATCATTTACAGCTAAGATGCTTTATTAGCAGCTGGCATTGAAATTGCTCAGTAAAAAATTATATGTCACGTTATAGTAATTTTTAAATTGGTTTTAATCCAACATCATAAAATGTAAAACTCCTAAATGTGGTGTTTTGGGGGTTTGTTTGTTTTAGTTGTTTTTTGTGGGGGTTTTTTGGTAATTGGCATTTTAGCATAATTAGCATTTTAGCATAAGAGCTGTTACCTCTTTCCAAATCAAATACCTGCAATATTCAGAAAATATTAGTAAAGAAAGAAATAATTAGTAAAGAAAAATACTAGTAAATAAATAAGTATTAAATAAAAAAGAATACTAGTAAAGAAAGAAAATAATTAGTAAAGAAAACAGAAGTTCTTGAGCTGTGTTGTGTCTAAGGGCATTTTCTCAGAAAAAAATGGCTGTAAATTATTTTTAAAACATGAAAGGATTTTAATATTTCACCAAAATTCTCCAGTTTTCATGTATGTAAAAGTTTTTAAAATAGAAATGAACACATCTTGGCAATTCTGTTTCAGTACAATGTATATTGGAAAAAGTGAAGGATTATTTGAAACTCTAAATTGTGGCCAGCCTCTCGGTCTGAGATGTGGACATAACCTAAGAGACAGCGGTGATCATGCTGATGACATTTCTGTCCCAAATCACAGGTGTTCCAAAGAAAGGAAACAGGGTTACCCAGTGGCCCTTGCAGATGTTGAGAGTAACTCTGCTAGTTCTTGCAATGTGATGTGGGCTAAGCCACTCCCTCACCTTCCTGTGGACATGGCACTTGGTATTCATCCAATAAATTTTTTTTTTAATTGGGGAACAGTGTGTTTCTCCAGGGCCCATCAGCTCCATGTAGTTGTCCTTCAATCTAGTTGTGGAGGGCACAGCTCCAAGTCCAGTTGCCGTTTTCAATCTTAGTTGCAGGGGGCACAGCCCACCATCCGATGCAGGAATTGAACTGGCTACCTTGTTAAGAGCTTGCGCTCTAACCAGCTGAGCCATCCGGCCGCCCCCCCAGTAAACTTTTATTGATCACTTTTTCTCTTGAGCATGGTAGCACTAGCAGTGTCGGGGCTACAGGGTCTAAGTAAAGCAGTCACATGCCTGCCCTCTGGGGGTTTACAGTCTAATGACAGAGACAGATAGTTACAATCTGTTATAAGTATTCTGAGGAAAATGCCAGGTGTGATGACCAGAGCTGAACTAGACTTGGGGACCTGGGCGGAGAGGGCATGTGCAGATGCCGTAAGATGGGACTGTGTCAAGGCATTCAGTGAACACCCCATTACAGGTGAGCCTGCATCCTTATTGAGGGGAGAGCATTATTGTGGGTGCTAGAATGGTCCAAGCTAAGAGTAATTGTAGCGTTTGGAAAGAGGGTGCACAACTTCTCATAAATGAGTTCAATGTGACGGCGTCAGAAATCAGCTTTAACTTCCAAGCTTGCCCTGTAAGCAGTAACTGGGAAAGAAAAGCATGTAGTTGTCAGGCTACAAGTTATGTAACAATTATCCTGTTTTATACCCAAATCTATTAGGTTGGTACAAAAGTAGTTGCAGTTTTTGCAATCATTTTTAACCTTTTAAACCGCAATTACTTTTGCACCAACCTAATCGAATTTTCACTCTTCCAACTCTTATTCCAAGGAGTTATCTCCAGGTCTCCCTGTGGGACCATCTCTGGGTACCCAGCACAAGGCCTAGGGCACCCCACTCCGGTTGCTAGACAGGCTCTCCCTCCCTCTGGTGAATGGTACCAGCAGCTGCACCTTCAGAAGACCACAGTTCAGACTCTGAAGGGTGAGCGAGAGTTTAGCTTTGCTTAGTGTGACCTTGGGCATGTGACTGCCCCAAAAGCCTCAGATTCCCAAAGCATCATCAGATGAGGAATGACAGCCAGGTGACATCGTGAGTCTAAAATACATGTGTAAAGTGCTTAGCACTGTGCTGGATGTATAGTAAGCACTCATTCACACTAGCTTCTGTTTGTTCATCCATCTGTCTATTTATTCATGTAGCAGAATTTAGTGAGAGCATGCCAGTTACCTGTACTGCTTGCAGGAGTAGCTGCAGAGATGAGTAAGAAACAACGGACCCTCACAAAGCTTCCAAATTAAGACAGAGCGACCGTTCAACAGCTCTAGGCTGACTGGGATCCTCTCTGACGGTAGCATGAAAATAATCATGACTACTATTTATTAAGCCTGTTATGTGTTAGATTTTTAAAATATCCTATATTCTGGGATGGCCAAAACTGGGTGAAGAGAGCTAGTCACTTGCCCAAGATCATCGAGCAAGTTAGAGACAGAGCCAGGAATTGGCCCAGGTCTGCCTGGCTCCAGAGTCCAGTGTAAACCAGCTGCTGTGGAATTCAGCTGGAAGTGGAGTTTGAGCTAGCCTGGCTGGGGTTTGACAGGTCCAGTGTCAGGGAGGAAAGGGTGTTCTAGGCCAAGGGTACCCCCATGAGTGAAGGCCCAGAAGTAGAAAAACCTGCATCTGTGTGCAGTCCAAGGCATTTGGGAGGAACTGAGAAGATATGTGTGAGTAATGACTTTTGTTTCAGTGAAATTATGGACAGTCTTGATTGTTTGGCTGAAAAAAGTGCATCCTTCAGGAAGTTGTGGCAAGCCAAAGACGATTTTTGAATACCAGTCTTCTTATTTGTCACCAGTGTCACATATCGGAGTACTTAGCATTCACAGAGCTCTCACTAAACATTTGATGAGTGAATAAATGATCAAAGCATTAGAAAGATGAATCGAAAAGGCCTGTGGTGGCTGGATTGCAGAGGGAGCTTGGTGGCCAGTGGCCAGTGAGGAGACTTACAGCCATGTGAGCACAGGCAGGCTCGTGTCTGCACCAGTGGAGACTTGGGGCACAGGACAGGAAGCTGAGAAACTGGCAGTTTGAGAATCTTGGCAAGGACAGAGATTCTTCCGGGAGCATGGATTACTTTTATAATCAGGAAAATTAATATTAGAAAAAGAAACAGGAAGTGTGACCATGCATGCTATTGTGATTTTGACTTATTGTGGAGACTGAGAATTTCTGGAGAGCAGGAGTTTTCCTATCCTTCTGTATCCTTACTGCCTAGCCAAGGGCCTGCCATAGAATAGGCAGTGTTTGTTGAATTAATTGTTGAATGATTAATATGTTTCCATTCTCTGTTTACTGGAATGGCATTATTAAGTCATCGCTCAGCCTTTTCTTCTCCAAATTAAATAGCCCATATTATTTTAATTTATCCCAAAGCATTTTAAGCAGACACCATTTGCCAAGCCTCATGTATCTTTATGTGTTAAACTGCTTTTTTCTCCCCAGGTTCAAGGGCAGACGGGGTCTTTGAGGAGGATTCACAAATTGACATAGCTACAGTGCAGGATATGCTTAGCAGCCACCATTACAAGTCTTTCAAAGTCAGCATGATCCACAGACTACGCTTCACAACCGACGTCCAGTTAGGTAAGTGCACGAACAGCTGATGAACTGAGTGCTTTATTATCAGTGGTCAGTGTAGAACTTGGGGAAGAAACGACATACAACTTTTGTGTGACCGACATGGCTGACAGTAATTTGTTTTCAGAAAACAATGTTTAAACAATGAAATTTAAAGTACCTCCTTTTTCCCAGCTCAGTGCTCTGTCTTGTCGTTTTTTTATGAAGCAGAAGATTACAAATAGAACTAACTTGAGACTCTTCAAACTGATTGACTTCTGTGAAGTTCCGTGATTCCTTTCGTGCTGTGATTCTCTTACATGCCGTCCTCAGAACTGCTCTGTCGTGCTGCCACGCGCCTTTTCGTACTCGGTGGATTCGCTGCCTGTTCATTCATGGTTTATTCAGGAAGCTTTGTTATGATCTCAGAAGTCGTATTTGGATTCTCACCAGATAAACTGGAACTGACTTTCAACTAACATTTGGGGTTAATTTGTTCCAATTAAGTGCCAAATTTCTGTTTGGCCTTAAACCTAACAGCAGTAGGGCCAATCATAGTAGTCAACATAACATTAACGCAGCATCGTCATGGCGGCGGCCATTTAGAGGCATCCACTGTGTGTTAGGCACTGTGCTACGTGTTTTACGTGCTTAACTACCTGAAAGGTAGGCATTTTTACTGTCCCCTCTAACAGCATAAATGAGGTGCAGAGTGGTGAAATCTCATGCTCCAGGTCACACAGCAGGTTGGGGGTGGTGTCAGGAGCAGGCCCCAAAGGATGGTGGCAAGAGGGGAACTAGATATGGATGCCTGGCGCACTCGGTCAGGGACCTGAGCTGTACCCTGGCCCTGCCACTGACCTCTGCCACACCACCCCTTCCTGGGCCTCGTTTGCTTTATGCGTAAAGGAAGAAGGTTTGAATTCCAACTCTAAGGTTCACTAATTTTATATTTCTGACAAATGTTTTGTATGTGTCTCACTGTAAATCTTTGCAAATGTTGGCATTATTTGTAATAAGCCAGAATGCTGACTAATTTGTAATAAGCCTCAAAAATCTCTCAATAATTTCTTCCCAACTTGACTGACAGGAGCTTAAAATACGCTGACAGCTCAGCGTAGCAGTTACGAGATGAGCATCAAAATCACAGCTGGTTTAAACTGGGGCTCCATTGATAACCAGCCATATTAGGCAAGTGTCTTCACCTTTATGAGCCTCAGCTCCATTCAGCTTAAATGGGAATATCAGGAATACCATCTTCTTAGGATTGCTTGGGGACCGAGTCAGAGACGCCATGGAAAGCACTTAGCTCAGGGCCTGGCAGTTTCTGAGACTTCTGTAAATGAGAGCTGTTGGTGGAGAAGCAAAACAGTGGAGCGTTTAGAGGACAGACTCGGGGGTTAGAAGTCTAGTTTCAAACCCTGGCTCATTTATTAGCTGTACCACCACAGGCCAATGATGCAGTTTCCGTTTCCTCATTTATAAAAGGAAGACAATAGTCCCGCTGAGGATGGGGATGAAATGTGGTAACACATGCAGAACACTTAGAAAGGTGCCTGGCACATAGCAGGAGCTCAGTGAACATCAGCTGCTAAGATGGTGGCAATTCAAGCAGACTAATTAGGTGAGTTAGCACCCCATAACTTTGACCCAAAACACAGAACCCACCTTTCTTTCCCTTCTCTATAGACTGTTTCGCCCTCTTCACTCTAAAACTCTAAATCTCTAAAGTGGTTAAAAAAAATTGTTCAATTATTGTTGATTCTTAAAACAAAGTTCTTCAGTGTTGTTCTTCTTGGGGATGTTTTTCCTGGCATCTCTGATAGAAATAAAAATAATAAGGGGGCCAGCCCTTATTATTATACCTTATTATACCTGGGCCCGGTGGCTCACGTGGTTGGAGCACCGTGCTAACTCCAAGGTTGCCAGTTCGATTCCCACATGGGCCAGGGAGCTGTGTCCTACACAACTAGACTGAGAAACCATGGCTTAAACTGGAGAGGGAGGGGGAAGCGGGAGAAGGGACAAATAATAATAATAATAATAATAATAATAATAATAATAATAATAATATTGTTCAAAAAGAAACTGGATCCAAAATGGGATGTAATGACATCCTATATGATTCCATTTATATAACCTTCAAAAATGCACAAAAATAATCTGTTAGAAGTAATGCTGGTGGTTATCCTAGGGGGAGAGGAGGCTGTAGTGACTGGAGGGGAAGCTTCTGGCTACTGATAAGGTTCTGCTTCTTATCTGGGTGCTGATTACATGAGTATATAGACTTTGTGGAAAACTCAGTCATATAAATTCTTACATCATTTGTACTTTCTGTTGGTGTATTTTCAATTAAACATTTACTAAAGTAAGAAAGCTCCTCAGACATCCAATGTGTGTGCCTGCATGCAGTACCTCCCCAGTAACAACGACTCTGCCTTTCCTGTTTGGGTCTAGTTTTAAGAAGCTCACTAAGTCGCCTGAGTGCAGCCGAGATAAAGGTCCAGGGTGCAGGGAGGGATTTTTCCAGGTGAGCATAATCAGCGAGTCCACTGATCCCCAACGTGAAAAGCAATGCCTTGGAAATATAACCAAGATTGTGGGCTTCTTCCCCCCACTTTTTTCCAAAGGCAAAAAGCCAAACATTTAAGGAGAAAGTCTATAAAAGGATCTGTAGGAAGAGCCTAAGTTCTACAGACAGGACCAGCTTCGAGTCCCAGCATTACTACCTACTCGCAGTGTCACCTCAGACAAGTCCCTTTCCTTTTCAGTCTTAGTTTTTGTCGTTTATAAAATGGGAATTATAAGGTTTACCTTTTGAGATTGTATGAAAGTGTTTGGCCCATAGAAATTGTATTCTCAGTGGTAGCTTATTTTACTGTTATTACTATTGTCATTATTATTTACTTCGCCTGTTGCTTTCTCTCCTAGGCCACCATCTTGAATGTATTAAGTAGTGGCTTAGATTAGGTAGTGGCTCTGTTGGCAAAGTTTCACTTGTAGCCACAATGGACACTTGTTAGGTAGAAATGGGTGATGACAGTGATGCAAGCACCTCTCCCTAGTGCTGGTTCTCAGAAATGAGGTTGACTGGAGGCCAGGTCCCAGTCACCTCTGGATGCTTCCAGTGGCTCACGTGGCGCCCTCTGGTGGAGACTTCTCGGCCCTGAGGCACTACTGTTACACAACAGATGTCAGAATATGTTTCAATTATGAATTTAAGTTCAGTCCTTAGCATTATAAGCAGAAACTTCATTAATTAATCATGAGGAATTTTGAGACAATAACATTAAACTGTGCCCACGAGTACTGGACCATGCAGTGAATAGATCAGCTCATGCCCTACTCCCGTGTAGATGTGTTCAGATATGGAACTCAAGACCCTCTCTCCGTCCTTGCCGAGCAGACGATAACACCCTAGCAACAACAACAAAAACCTGCCCACAGCAATCCAGAAGTCCTTTCTGAAACAGAAGCTTCCACAAAGTACAGGGCAGCAAACCCCAGCACACCTTTTATGAGCATTGAAGTGAGCCTCTAGGTCCTGAGATCGGTAAATAATTTATTTTATTTCAACTGACTAGCCAGGTGCTTCAGCTCTTTTCTGACACTGATGGATGGCCTCCTCCGTTCGTCCATCCTGTGTCGGTCAGCACAGAGGTTTCACTTGCTCCCCGTGGCAAGTTCTTCTGGGCGCTAAGTGTCTGTGTGTGGCATTTACCCAGCAGTGGTGTGGCAGAGCACACCTTGGGGGATGGAATTCCCAAGCATCCACTGTGCCGTCACAGCTCCCTGTCCTCTGACGGGTAGTCGTGGCCAATGTGCCAGTGTTACCATCCACCGTTGGTTTCCAAGGTCAGGGGAGGAAAGAGGCAAACTTTGATCTGCAAGGCCCAAATGCAGACCAGTTTTCCACCAGACTTTTTTACAATTGAAAAGTTTACTGGACTCTATTAATGAAACCTATGACAAAGAGCTGACCTTTTAAAATAATATCAACAGAAAGTTATTTGTAAAAGCACTTGTTGTGTTATCAGGTGCTTACTGTATGCCACGCACTTTGCTGCTCACTCTTTTACATGTTTTGTCTCCTGTAATTATAGCAGTGTTATTTGATAGTACTGATACTATCTCCATATTTTATGTGAAGAAACTGGGACATAAGGAAAATCTAGTAAGGAAGCTGGAATTAGAACCCAGGTCTGTCTGAGACTGAATCCTACAGGTAACTACTATATCATGATGCCTTGAATGCAAATCGTCATTGTACTAGTACTCTGTAGTTCTCACACAATCGACAGTATGCAGTTAACTTTCACCCTGTTACCTTATTTAATCCACACAGCATATTGGTGATGTTGTTCCCCTTTCATGACTGAGAAAACAGATTTGGAGTTAATGAAATAATGTGATGTATATAAAGCACTGAGCGTTTACTGGCACGTAGCTATGACTTGGTAGGTACTAACTCTTTCCCTCACCCCCAGCCATCAGATATACAGTGGGATATCCAGTCCCAGTAGGAGAACTGGGACTGAAACTCACTCCCATACGCCACGCCCAACCCATCATGGCACAGATGCCGCAGACATTGCTAACTGGCCTTCACAAAGGAAGCAGTTACTTCCGTTTGTCCAGTTCCAAAAGTTCTGAACATCCCTGTCATTCCCTGTCTTTCCCGGACGTGGACGTCAGTGTCAGTGTAGTATGGATGCTGCTGTCACCCTCCAGCCATTGCTAATCTGTCACTTGTGCGCCCTGGGCCCGGACGCAACCTCAGCATCATTCCCAGCACAGCCCTAGAAGTGGCCCCTACCAGTCACTACAGTTGGTTCTTAACTTGGAATCACTTTTCCATGCCTGCTCTCCCAGCCGGGAAGCTCGCCAAACAAAGCCGCCATGCCGACCCATTCCTATATTTCTTAAAAACATTCTTAGAATTTTTCATCTTGTCTGCTTCCCCTCTGTATTGGGCCTCAAAGTACAGATGCCCTTTAAGTGAAGACCTTGCCCAAGCTCATACCAAGTAGAGGGGTTTTTTCCATTAACTCAGTCTCGCGTATGTGTGATCCTAATGGCCGACCACAGGATCAGGCACGAAGACATGGGTACTACCCAAACATGCCAGGGCTAGCCGAGTGAAGTAGGTCTGGGGAAAAGCGAAACGAAAATGGTCCTTTGGTGAGTGCCAGCCGTGATCTAGAAAGCACATAGTATATTGTCAGTGAGTATTTGTTGGCTGGCTGGCAGAAACTGACTTAGGATGCACCTGCCAGGGGCTCCCCAGAAACCCGTATAAGAAACAAGGCAGAGGGCCCAGGCCTCGCCATAGTGTGCCTCTCACGCGCGCAGTACCTTCAGGCAGGGCTTGTCCCGCCCGTGTGTCAGAATCACCAAGGCCCGGACCTCAGCCCAGCCCTGCTGGCTCAGAACCTCTAGTTAATTGTGGGGTTTGGGAAACGCAACCTCACTGTGTTCAGAGAACTTTCTTGCCCTTATCTCTTTGTCCAAGGCTTGCTTTTACTGACTGGGCAGGTTGGCCCAGTTTTCCTGACTCAGTCTCAGGCTGAGAAGTGCTTTGGTAGGTGTACCACTTGTGCTAACTTGATTCCTTCACTTTATCATTTGTCAATATAGACTGTCCCCATGTCACCAAAGAGAAAGCTAATATACCTTGAATTCATACCATAGTATGAATACACAATATACCACGAATTCTGTGTCATATTGCCTATATCGTCTAACATAATTCTTTATAGATATACAAATTCTTTATAGGATTTACAGATAAAGACTGCTATAAAATAATCTCTACCTAAAGGTTACCTCCATTATCTCTTCATAAAACAATCCATATGTATAACAACAACACTCGTGATCACAGTAGTTATATATCAGCATTCTTCAGTTATGTATCAGCACATACCTTAGAGAAGGCAGAAAGGTTTCATCTCATAAACCGACTCCAATCAAGTTCATAATGGCTGCCCGGAGCATTATGCTGAGGCAGCATCTCGAGCTGTGTCTGAGGGCAACAGAAAGAAACTCTGTGATTGATTAAAAATGCCTGCCCTGGGCCTGACCATGATGAGAGGCAGCGTAGCTGCCATCTGTTGTCTTCCCTGGTTTATCTGTCCTATTGCAGTTACTGTTTAACCCCCAGTTGATACCTACAAGCCAGCACTCACGGAAGACCTTATTTTACGGCGTTATTTTTTAATACACAACACGCAAACTTAAGAAGCACATTAACAGCACAGACTACGTGAGTGAAAGCAAAGAGCTGTGGCCTGGACTTTATTACTCCTCCGGCTCGCTCTGACGCTGAAAGTAGTTCCGTGTGGCTGTGTGAATAAAATATGTGCCCTGTTATTTTCCGATGGGTTGCCTATATATAGGTTTATATGTAGTTCAAGTAATGATGTCATCTGGAAATGCATGTTCTTAAGAAATGGATTGATCTGCCTTTCACGTTTCTGTTTCATTTTCTTTTGGAATACGAAGGAGATAACCCTTCTCCATTCAAAGACACTAAAATGGTCATGAGGAGACATGCATTGTGCTTCACTCCCAAATCCCTGCGTCTGTTGAGTCATGTGAGGATGGCAATTGTAGTATTTAATGATTGTTCTGTCCTTATTGTGGCAGCATTTTCTGAACCGAAATGTGGCCTAGAGCTTAACAAATACTAATGAACTTGTGAGAGAGCAGGGCAGGTACCATCAAGATGCCCAGAAAAGTCCTTTACTACATGAGTGCTTAATGCACTGAGGAGCCTGAGGAGAAACCCCCCGACTGGGAATGTCAGGAGCTCTAGGGGCTCCTGCTAACTGTAAACCTTCCTTTTTTTTTTTTTTTTTAAATCTTATTGACTTTTTTTTTTTTATTTATTTTTTATTTTTTTTTTATTTTTATTTTTTTGTTGAGAGCCCACTGGCCCATGTGGGAATCAAACCCGCAGCCTTCAGAGTTAGGAGCACGGAGCTCCAACCGCCTGCGCCACCGGGCCGGCCCTAAACCTTCCTTTACTTGCCCGCTCCCAGACCTACCCGGTGAGAATTCCTGCTGAGTAATCCAGGGTTACCAGTGACATTGTGTCTGGTTCCTCAGAGGGCTGAGAATAAATTGAGAATTGGAAAAAGTTGAGAACCACTGGCATCCTATAATTGATGGGAATAGGATATGTGAGATTTCATCAAGGTTCTGTGCTCTTTTTACCACATCCTCATTCTTGGTACTTGACCTCCAGCCGTGAGCCTGGGCCTGAACATGAGGAAGATCTGATTTCTCCCACTCACTAACTGATACTATTACAGATTCTCTTAGGAAACGGCATTACTGCTTCCTAACTCTCATTGCAAGCTCATCTAAGGAATCTATTTACCAGGAGAATATTTAGTTTGGGTATCTAATTGTCCCGGTATTAAATCTTTGTATCTGCCTTTTCTTCAGAGAGAATTTAGGCCTCATTTGGCATTCTGAGAATAATGGTCTAGTCAGGTACACTTAGATTTGTCACTGGCCACACACTGGAATTGGCAGCATTTAGCTGTGGCTCCCAAATTGTTTCAGATGGTTAGCCCCTTAAATGGAACCAGTGATCCTGGGCCCCAGTACCCCTCTTGATCTCAAAAATGTAAAGCTCTACTGGGTCTCAGTTTAGTTGTGACCCACAGTAAGCTTTTGTCATCTTTTGAGGGTTCTTAACATACTGCAGAGGCAGTGCTTTTTATACTGGAATGCATTTGATCACTGTGGAATATACCCACTATATAAACAATGTGTAGTGAGACGAGAGAGCTGGCCTGTTTAAACCCTGGCTAGGTAGGATGGGGATGTGAATTATGGTTACAGCTTTGTCATTAATAGGTGACATCAGACAAGCCATATCTCTGCCCTGAGCCTCAATTTCTTCATATGGAGAATGAAAACCCCAGACTCGGTGATCCCGGAGGTCTCATTAAGCCCACACAGCCTGTGTGTCTGATCCTGTGTGTAAATTCAGACAAGTTCCAAAGATTTCCCTGACCTCTCTGTGGACGCGATCGATTGGCCGCGGACACTCAGCAAAATCCACTCTCACAAAGAGTTGTTCAGTGTCACTCCCGGGGGGCTTTTCAGGCTTTCATAGGCTCTAGGTAACCTGAAGACAAGAGGATTGTAGAATTGTATAAAAAGCTACTCCAGGATTTAACAAGAGTGGGGCTTTTATAGTCTTACATTCAAAGTTTTAGGATATTGATGAATGAACCACAGCTTGTGATGTCTGAGCAAATAAACAATAACTCAGGAAATACACTGAGGCATGGGATGTCAGATGCCCTCATTTTTGCCAAACTGGTGTTTGAACTTCCTAGAGGGGCACTTGAAGTGTGCCTCCCCGGACGCTGTGCCTCGGCACGGCAGGCATGTTCTTCTGGGTAGGAAACAGCTGTGTGTCGGAAGGAGCTGCTACTGGAGACCTGGGCTTCAGCCCAGCTTTGCTGTTCCCTGACTTGGCCCGCCCTGCGCAAGGACGTCATTTCACCTTTAGGCTCATCGTTAGTAATAATTTCAGCAATGATTGATTGAGCCCTTATCATGTGCCAGGCAATCTGCTACGTTTTTTCACGTTTCATCTTCATGACAGCCCAGGAACTGGTACTGTGTTACCCCATTTTACAAAGGGCAAGGTCAGGCTCACCTAGGGAGAAGTAACTTTGCCCAGTATAACACCCGTGCAAATGTGCTGGCAAAATCACGATCTCCAAATGAATAACTTGGAGACCTTGCGGGATGGGGGGTCCCTAGCACAAGTGTCTCCACAACACCAGGTGTAGGACTGTTCCTCCTGATGTAGAATTGAACTCTTGGAGGTCACAGGGAAGAGGTGTCCCCAGTGACACTCAGTGATGGAGGTTATAGTAAGGATTCACTTCCAGGGCATGAGGGCACTGGTTTCCCCAGCTGGACAGTCGTCCTACACCTCCGAGGCTGGGGTGTAGAGCAGGTCCCTCACCACCACCCAACTAGGGCCAGCAGGTCCCATGTTCACATCCCTCCTATGGCTCCGTGGGCTCCCCCTTTCTGACCCTTCTCACTGGGTCTGTCACATCCCAGAGCCTGACTCCTGGTAATCACGGTCAGGAGAAGCAGTAGCGTGGGTCACTAGCTGTGTATTGATCACTATCCAAAGCTCTTTACAAGTCTCATATCCCTTAATCCTCACAACAAGCCCGTGAGGTCAGTGCTGTTGTCATCAGCGTTTTACAGCAACTTGGCCTACGTCACATAGGAAGTAGAAGAGCCGAGATCTGAACTCGGGACTCTCAGACTCCAGAGTCCCTGTCCCTAACCTTCCTTTAAATCTACAATGGCCTACAACTGCCTTCCTGGTGGAGGCATAGTAAGCTCTCAGTAAGTCTCTACACAAAAGGCCTGGCACAGGAGCTGCTCAAAGGAGGTACCCAGGCTGTGTTAGCAGAAGAGGATACACATTGCTAATTTCCTTGTGTGGAAATTTTTTGACTCTTTAAAACAGACAAGGGTCACCTTGTAAACTCCAAAGCCTTAGATACAGTTTCCCCAGAGTGTTGTGTATACATTGGAGTTGCATTTTTGTTTATTTAGAGCTGTCTTGTTAAGGAAGGATTTATATGCTGGCGCTGATGTAGGACAGCAATCAGGCAGTGTTTTCTGCCTTTGACAGTTGGTGTGATAGTTTGCTTCCACTGAAGTTTGACTCACTGTATCTGGAAGCTGTCAGAAGTGGGAGCATGAAAAGGTCATGACAGATGGCTGTGGATAAGTGGCTAGGGGAGGAGAGCTGGTAAGGAGACAAATGGCCTTCCTTGTTTTCCAAGGAAGGGACTGACCCTGGCCACTTTGGGCCAGCCGCCATGCCCCCTCTCTGCTCACCTGCCATTGCTGTGGTAGGGTGGAGCCTGCCAGACACCACTGCGAGAGTGGCACCAGGTTGGGCATAACACAACTGATGGGAGCCTTTCCTGCAGTCAGTCCCTGGGTGCTTGAGAACTGCTGGAAGGAATTAATCACTTTTTGTGATTATCAATTACAGAATTCCAGCATACTCCATTTTGCACATTTTAAAAGCTGTGAAAGGGGTACTAAATTCTGAAGTTGAAACTGAAAAACATGTCAACTTCTAAAATCACTTGTTTTCATTTTTGGTACAATTTTTATTTTGGAAAAATACAGAAAAGGAAAGGATATAATCCTACTAGCCAGAGTGGACTGCTGTTACCAGTTTGGAGCATATCCTTTTCATCTCTTCTCTATAAACATTTTTGTCTGTCCTTTTCACATAACATCATAAGAATTTGCCCAAGTCAAAGCTTTTCTTACACATAATTTTCATGGTTATGTTGTGTTCTATCACGGTTGGATTAACTAATCCTCTATCATTGGCCATTTAAGTTGGAGAAATGTAAACTTAACAAAAGCCAGCTTCCCTTGTTTTCTTGGGCGTATGTTTATAATTTGAATTGCTTAAAAATAGTGCATAACTAACAATTTTAAGGAGTGCTTCTGCCTTTATTTCAGTGACTTTACATAAAAATGTTAGCCAGGGAAATCCAAACTATGTTCAGTGGTCAAAAAGATATATATTGATAGGATTTCGTGTTCCACTTTGTATGTATGAACAAAAATAGGTGTGCATTTATTGGAACCTAGTGGAATATTTATTTGTTCCGTGGTGAGAATTGAGAGAGGACGCTAAAGACTGGCCGGGCAGAGTTCCTTATTGTCATCTCGACTGAATGCGGCCATGTAGAACTATGGAAAGTACCATTCTTAGGAACCAGATAGCTCTGGGTGTGGAAAATGGCCTTTCCTCTTAAAACCTCTCCAACCTTATACACTTCTCCTAGGGAGTGTTATGTAAAACACCTAGCACAGTACTTGCGGGATAGTGTAGTGGCTGAGACGACAGAACCTGGAAGCAGATTACCTGGCTTTCTTCAAATTGCAGCTTTGCCACTTTTTAGCTATGTGATCTTGGGCAAACTGCTTAACCTCCCTGTGTTTCAGTTTATTCTATAAAATAGGAATAAACATAGTAACCAGCTTCATAAGGCTGTTGTGAGATTTGAATCAATGCACACAAAGGATTTCCAACTATGCTGGCACATAGTTGGTCCAGTTGCACCCCTCTTTGCCCCTGGCCTGGACTGTGGCACCTACCTCCTAACTGTTCTCCTGTACACCAGGCTGCCTTCTCCCTCCAACCAAGGAGATCTCAGACTCCTGGGCCAGGGATAGGAGAGGTCTCTCCTTCCATGCTGGATTCTGCAGGCTTTTTCTTCAGCAGTGGGGCCTGGGTGTGAATTGCCTCAGGCGCCCCTGGACTGGAAGCCAAGGGCTGCCACTTCCCCAACAAGAATGAACAGGGATCTATGGGGCCACGTGCCCTGCTTTAAGGAGCCGAGACTTACACACATCTCGAGTAGGATTATTTAATGTACAGAAGGATTTTTCCCATCAGGGAAGATTCCCCTACAGGTTTCTTGAAGTAGTGACTCCTCTAGGCAGGCGAATGTTTTATAGATCATTAACTACTTGACTGAAAGCCTACAGGGCAGAGAAACTTAAAACTAAAGTGCTGGGGGCCCCTGCCAATTACAGATCAATCCAAAATGAAGATAAAGTATCTCTGGAACTAGAAGTCAGTGGGAAATGTGATTTGATTCAGAAAAAAATCTGATTTACGCGCAACTTTTTTGGAGCACACCAATTGTTTAAATGGTGTTCCACCTGCCTGCCCATCTCGAACCTAAGGCATTCATCTCCCACGTCTTCATCCCCAAGCCCCAGACTTGGGGCTCTCCTCTGTGATCAGTGACTGCACAATAGCCCCAGGAAAGGGCGTCATTGGGAAGGTGTTCTTGTGGCCAGAGCTTAGGCAATTGATTAGAGATACAGCCCGTAATGGATGAACTCTACAGTAACAATTTGCAGATAAAAATAATAGAAGTTAAAGTGTACTTTACATGATAAAAGAAAGATGAAAGAGGATGAGAGTCTGTTACATCTGAGATGGTTACAAAAGTCCTGCTTTGTGAAGTAGGCTCTGTTGAAAAGATTGATGCAATGGGGAGTGACCTTGGCTTGGAGCAGGAGCTGGTGATGTATGTATGAGCATCCCTCTGCTAAATGGACCCAGATTTGTAGCACTAATATACATGGGAGCCCAGAACCAAACTCAGTACGGCAATAAATCAACAGCCACTTTGGGTGTCATTTCTGGTTTATATTCCACTATTGTTCTATCACTTTAATTCATGTCACTATCATCTTTTCATCTGGAACAGTTTTATATAATTTTCCAGTGGAGTTACCTGACAAATCCTATCAAATTAACAAGGTACATTAACAATATTGACTGACTACGACTTCAGGAGTTGCAGGGCCGTAGAACAAAATTTTAAAACCCTATCTCTCTGGTGATGTCGCCCCCCTTTCTGAGAAAGAAATGTGGGAAGGGTTTATTCCACATAAAAGATATGCACATTTATTTTGCTCTGCTCGTTTTGACTTTTATAAATGTCAAAATAAAAAGCAGGAGAAAAAAAAGCAGAAGAAGGAGGGGGGACCCCCCCCAAAAAAAAAAATGCTACCAACCACCATGGCATGGCGTAAGTACTTTTCTTCTGTCAGGGAACTATAGAAATGTCCAGATCTTTAACAATTAATGACCAAATTGGAGAGCAGCATGTAACTAGGTAGTCGTAATCTATTCTAAGTGAGATGTAATAAAATTGGTCTCCTGATGCCTTCTCACCCTCCTGAAATCATCTAGACCTGAATGTCCAGAGTCAATTGGACTTACGACATTATGCCTAATTGAAATACGGTATTCCTGAAATATGTCTAATGGCAAATTCCAGCAACCAATTAATAAAAAAATACCAATTGTTCGTCTTTTTCCAAAGACCCCCGAGTAATGACCAGGGTTAAGCGACTGTACTGCATTGTCTCCTCCGAAGACGGCAGACGAGACCTCACCATGGTCTGTGTCGTCCTGCCTTTGTCTGACTGCTATCTGAGATTTCTCCATTCATAAGATAAAACAGAACTGGACGCAGTGTGTGGCAGACCTCTTCACTAGAATTGTGTTGGTTTTCTTTTCTTAATTTTTAATTTGCTCTCATACTATGACATTGTGGGGTTTCTTGGTGGGTGTTTTTTGTTAGTGTTTTTTATTGAGCTGTTTCTTTTACCTGCTTTTTCTTTTGCCTGCCTAAGTTTTCTCGCATTGTATTGAAAAATTTCTAAGTGTGGTCCATAGGATGAAATCTGTTGACTCTGTCTTTTCTGTTTTGCAGTATGTACATTTGATTGTTTTATTTCTAATATCTTCATTTTGCTCTTTTTACTTTGACCCTGACCTTTAAACTATGGCCTAAAAATTAATTACTTTCAAGATTCCATCTGGGTCCCACTCTGGAAGGCATATGAAGGTTTTTGTCTCACTTCATGAACAGAAATCCTCAGTTGTCATCAAAAGAAGAGAAAGAGAGCATCTAGCCTGGATCGCAGGTGTCAGGCTGAGCATACACTGCTCGGTGACACCAGGAGAGCAGTCGCTGTTCATTTCCAGCCATGGCGGAACGCCTTCATCCTGGGTGTTACCTTTGTTCTCCTAACACCTTTGCTCCCAGTTACTGCGCAGTGTGTCATGTCTTTCACAGTTCTGAAAATGAAACCTGAAGTGCCAGTATTTAACATTCTGGATTCCTGTTATAAAGTCTTTGTTGCATAAAGCTCACACCCACTGCTCTCTCTCCCTCAGAGAAGTGTCCTCCGCAGCCTGAAGCCAGGCTCCAAGACTTAAACTTGGAATATTTTACGTAAAGGACCCTTTGATCCTCCTGTGACTGCCTTTAAATTTAGCTTGGATAATTATTTAGTGTCAGAGAAGGGAAGAGAGAGATTTTTTTTCCCTTTTAGTGTGTAAGATGTTGATGGATCAGAAACTCTTCACTGGTAGCTTAGCTATTTAAGCATAGGTGGCATTACAGATTTATCTGTCCAACCCAGATCTTATTCTAGAAGAACAACAAAAAAAGACCTCTGATTGTAATTGGTTTTAAACGAACCTTATGTTGTAGTTTGTTTAATTATAATATAGAGGTAATGTAGGATTGACATAATGTAGGTTAACTGTATTGTATCTGTGTTAAACATCAAAGAAGTTATATTTCTTTATACCTTTGTATATAGTCTTTGGATGCCCCCTCCCCGACTCACCCACCCAGGAAACCAGACTGTGCAACTTCCGTGTACCATTTGGAGTCTCCTTATGTCTCTGTCTTAAGCCCATGGCGTTCCCCAGAGCCCTAAGAAAGAGCTCATGTTCCTCCAATTTAGGATTTTCAAAGCAGGTCAAATGACTACACTGAAATCACTTACACCTTCCAATGCCTGTGGCTTCTTTTTCTGTCCTCCCCTCGGCCTTACAGGTATCTCTGGAGACAAAGTAGAGATAGACCCTGTTACGAATCAGAAAGCCAGCACGAAGTTTTGGATTAAGCAGAAACCCATCTCAGTCGACTCTGACCTGCTCTGTGCCTGCGACCTTGCTGAAGAAAAAAGCCCCAGTGAGTAGTCCCTTTTATTTATGTCTCCTCTCTCTCTTCCCCTCTTCCCCTCTGTGTGCTGGGTGCCAGGAGAATATATTACCGCTGTGTCCTTTTTTCCTTGGGTCTGTTTAATTCATTACCAGAAATTTATTTTAATCAAACGGGATTGTATTGTGGTGCACAGAGCCTGACATGGGTCCCCATCCTGTTGTGTCTTGATGGCAACAGAGAACCTCACAGCTCCTGACCTCAGTAGCCCCCTCTGGGAGCTGGGGGTAGGGAGGGGGAGGGCAAGATTCCTGCTGCGAGGCTGCAGTCACCAGAGCCCTCATTTCCCTTTGTGCTCCCTTCCTCTTCCCATTTGGGGGACTTCACCAGTTAGACCTGGACCTGCCTGCTTTCCTTGCCAGATCCAGGGAAGCTGGGAGATTTCCTGTGGCAGCTGAAGACTAGATTTAGATATCCATCATGCCGGAAGTGTCAACACCCTCTAGATTATTGGCAGTTGCACGACCTACCGGCTCGTTATTAAACTCCTGCCTGGTCCTGCAGAAGAGATCGCTGCCGGGTTGGCACTCTGTTTAAATTATGAAAGTAGATACAGTCTGGTTGTATATTTTGGCGTATTATATTTTTGCAGTTAAGTAATTGAGTGTAGCAGTTAGATTAATCATTTTTAGGACTTCAGTCCCATAGTGGAACAGAAAGGACACAGATCACACTGAAATTCCTCCATGGAAGAATGAAGATTAAACTCTGTAAGGATTTGTTAGGTGCCTAGAGAAGGCTATGAGATGGTGGTTCTAAGCCTGGCACATACCAGCATTGCCTGTGCAGTCGGTTTCAAATGCAGTTACCCCCGGCCCACCCCAGTGGGTTCTGATTTGGTAATTTGGGACGACTTGCATCTAATT
Organism: Rhinolophus hipposideros; assembly: GCF_964194185.1. Taxonomy (NCBI): domain Eukaryota; kingdom Metazoa; phylum Chordata; class Mammalia; order Chiroptera; family Rhinolophidae; genus Rhinolophus; species Rhinolophus hipposideros. Next base: position 74,955,134 of record NC_138057.1, on the reverse strand, counting down.
TTCATTAATCCCGTTTTTTGAGAACGATTTGAGAACAAATGTTATAAGGAATGAAATACTCAAAAGGAATAATAAGAAATGTAAAGGCTAGCAAGTGTTTGTAATACGGTTCAAGTTGTTGAGATAATACTGACCAAACAGGGGTCCAAAGAGCACAGAGCCCCTGAAGAGGGCCTGCGGACTGGGCACATACCACGTTGGTTGGGCATTTAACTGTTTTGTCAAATCCAGCTCTGCTGGGCTGCAGTCTCTTCCTTTCAACTCATTGTCCTATAGCTTGGTGAGAAGGGAGAACTTAGTGGTTTGGTGCAGAAAGAAATAAGGCCACGCCCACCCCATTCTCCGCCATTCCTGTCATCCCAGTGACGCTCCGCCTCCGCGAGGGGGCTACTGGAAGGAGCTGGGAGAATATTGCCTGCTGCTCTGGGGCCCTTGCCCCAACGCTGCCAGATTCCCTGTGCCTTTAGGTAAATATCTTCCTAATTCCTCTCACTCCAGCTTGTTGGCCATAAAGATGTCGTTGTTCTAGCATCTTTCTTCCCAAGAACTCAGGATGCTTTGAAAAGGAACATTTTATGAATTCTCCGTGTGTCTGAGAAATAAGAGACTATCACTCACATGTTGCAGAGAAGGATAAGCTGGAGTGGAAAGATTAGGAAAAGAGCTAGAAACAGGGTTCAGTTTTCCCTCACATCGAGACACTCATTGTGCCAAGGAACGCTGTGATTCCGGCTCTGAAAGGTGGCGGACATAACACATCCAGCACAGTAAGAACGAAGAAAATCAGTTATCACCTCCCCGTTGCCTCTTGGGATCAGTCACTCAAGAAATAATTATTACATCTCTGTGGGTGAGGACAGGTTCCAAGCATGGGGTACAGAGCAGACGTGGGCCCCACCATTTCAGTATTGACAATCCAGCAAGAGAGTCTTTTATCTTCTCACACCTACTGGATGGTTCTGTGTGAAAACCCGCATGTGGGTCTTACAGAGGTTTCCTCCTCTCTCACTCTGGTTCCCCAGAGATCTGGAAATTATGACACTTTCCTGAACAAGGAGACACACTGCCCCAGGAAAACACTACTTAAATCCCTGCCTTTACCACAGTGCTTTTCAGACCATGTTCCTCAGAGCTCTCAGTTCTCAGGGCCTCAGGGGCGTGCGCGCGCGTGTGCGTGTGTGTGGCTAAGTTGGGCATAAGGCTTTCCCTTCAACCAGAAGAGCTCTACTTTTTTCTATTTTGAGATTCTGCATTTAAAAAGCGAACTGATAAAAAGGATTTTGCTGCTTTGAAAAAAAAGGTTTGAAAGGTACAGGCTTACAAAATAAAATTCAGACGCCTCAGCATAGCCTTTACAGACCTACTGGTTGACCATTCCAGGCTCAGAGCCCATAATTCTGCCTCCTGAACTTGGGCTGTGGCCAGTGTGAGCTACTTGCACACAAACACACCTCAAAGCCTGTGCTTCTGCCATTCCCACTGCCTGGAATCACCCCATCCTCACCCTGTCGTCTGTGGACACCTCCACTTCCCCATGCCCAGCCCACTCATTTTTCAAGATCCAGCTGAAATGTCAGGCTCTCTGAAACTTCGCCCCCAGGAGTTTGCACACACCGCTGGTGAAGCACCTCACACACTGTGTTGTGCTATCTGTTTGGGGTCTGCCCCCACCCCCCACCCCGGCCACCGCCATGCTGAACTGGTTTCTGTGTCCTCAGCTCCTAGCCTATAGGGGTGTCCTCGGTGAATGTGTACTTTCTTGAAATTGAACTTGATCGGGCCAGAACTTAGAAACCAAAAGTTACTCAACGTTAATTCATGTTGTAAAATGCCCAAAGATGTATTAATCGGCTTGATGCTGTGGGGTTTTTTTGTTTGTTTGTTTTATGATTTCCAGTATCTTCATCAAATTAATTCAGTGAGTTAATGTAAAAAGTTCATCTTCGAGACCATCAGCAGACCACGGAATTAATCTATAGGGCTGCTGCTGCTGCTTTTTTAAAAGGATTAATAGTAACCCTTTTTATCTTTTGTGTCTGTTGAACCTTAGAAAAAAGTTATTTTAACAGCACTAAAGAAATGAAAGTCACTATATTTCATAAGTTTAGCCTGTGATTTTTATCAGCGTAGTGATGTATGTTTGTAGCTGAGTTTACATCAAAAATTATTCTTGGGACCTTCTTGAATGAATTATGGCAAAGAGAGAGAGTCTAGAAGTAGATAAGGTTTTTGATTTCTGCAATATATTTCCTTTTTCATGTTTTTATCTCTCGTAACACAAGTGTCTTGCCAAAGACTGGAACGTGTGACCAACTGGAATAATTTAGTTGTGAAAACAGAGCAGACGTGTTATTAAACATCCTTCTTTACAAAAAGGCATTAAGTGTTGGGAGGATAATGAAGTTGTTCCCATTTCTTACTTGAGACGTGTTTGTCAGAATTTTGAACAAAAAAGAAATGGTATTTAAAACCTTCGAATATGGCCAGTTTGCAGTGTTTATTGAGAAAGCCACTGTCAAACCATTAATTTGGTCGTCATAAGGAACACAACTCAAGTTTAATTGATGCCATATCCAAAAAAGTATGTGAATAGCTGAGTTGGCAAAGAGACTGAGCATTAGAGCACGTGCAGTGAAACACATAATTACGTATATTGTAGAATCAGAAAGACCCAGACTCTGAAGCCATACTCCATAGATAGCAGTTTGTGGCTCTTTCCTTCCCTTAACTCCCTCTTAGGCCGTGTTCTCAGACAGAAGATTTATTGCTCTGTCCCTGTGAATGTTTAAGAACCTGGAACTTAATGACTAAATAGACACATGCCTTTAAAAAAAAAAAAGCCAAACATATAAATATGGACTCTTACAAGAGTTAGTTGAGAAAATCTGGTTATCGAAAGCCCTGAGAAATTAAGAATAAATTATGCCTTTTTAGATCTTTTTTAAAGGCGTATGCTGTCATTATTATTCAAATCAGTGATTTCTCAGTCTGGTTTTGCCATGCCTTAGGATATCTTTTGCTCTTTTGAAGGATGTCACAAACCTCTAAAAGATGGATAAATTTTAATTTACTTTAAACAAAGATGTGTATAGCACATACGAGAGGAAAATGTTTCCATACCAGAAACTACCATGGTTAAATTGTCAGAGAGAAATAATTCTCCATCGTTGCACAGGTCTAGACATAGGCTTTGAATGCACTAGGCTCTCTTTTTAATGACTAGCCTCGAATTCCAACACTAAAACAAAAGCAAGGGACCTTTCTATGAAACTAGCACCCAGCAGAGACTCTCAGCTAGATTTAAATAAAGTACCAGACTCACCCATGCCAGGTCTAGTTTTATCTTAAGAAGGTTGTGCAGGTTTAGTCTTTAAAGGAAGCAGCCTATCATTAAGAAATCAGATTTAAACCTTAATAAAGTAGCTGTCGTCTTTATAGCTGAAAAGAGCTCTGTATCTCAATTAAGTATAGATAATATAAAATCTTAAGGAAGCAACATAATAGAGATAACCTAATTACACTCTCTTGCAATAGTATAATTTAAAGGAAATCTGATTCTGTTGATGCTGGTTATGTTGGTGGGGGATTGTTTGTTTGGTTTTTTGTTTCTCCCAAAACAGTGTTTGGATGCAGGGTAGGAACCCTGGGACTGTGAGTACACCACAGCCACAGGAGGTCGTTAAGTCGACCTCGTGAACAGAACCTGCTGGATATTTGCAATGAGTTTCCCCGTGAAGGTTGTGAGTTAAATGAGCTGGGCTTATTGGTGACCTCCCGCCTAAATGGATCTTTCTTTTCATAAGTACTTGACAAGATCTGCAAAGTAGTGTATTTAATTTACTAATTAAATTAAAGCTCCTGAATAATGATTTGTCCACATTGATTTAGCTTAAATAGAAAAGATCAGCATTGTTGTGATCTTCGGGAACCTTAATGGCCAAGCCAGTTAGACACAAAGGCCTCTTGTGTGTTACAGGTCAGAAGCACATAGGTGAGCCAGTGCGGTGATTGAACTGCCTGCACTGCACCCTGCAGTTGCAAATTCCCTTTGCCTGCTTGGTCCATTGTTGCACTGGGGCTTAAGAGAATGTTAACGCGGTAATAGGCACAGGGCCTTCCCCATTACACGTCTCGCTATCGAGCGGTTCTGCATGACTAGTTAAAGAAGATGGCAAGAAGATTAATGAAAGCAAGGCTAATACAGAAGGGGGTACTTTTGCAAGACTTCTACCGAGGAGATATTAGAGCTGAACCAGAGCTTGGCTTTTTCTTTATCCTGTGACCTTTGAACCTGCCTTACTGTTGAGAGCTGCCAGAGAAGTCGACATTTTGATTGATGTTGGTACACGAGTCAGTCTTTCCCATTGAATTCCACATCTGCACGAAAATAGCTTTTCCAGCAGAATTCATACTGGCTAGAACTGATAGCCAAATTGATGGCTGAAATGCTTTTATGTAGTTTTCATTTAAACCTAAAGATATTTGATGGTTTAATTCAGTATCCAGTTTTCATAGATTATGAGCATTCATTTGTATGTCCTTAATGGGTTCATCAACTCATAGCAGAAAAACCAGTATTAAAACTGTTCAGAGGTTTGCAAACAACTCCAAGGAGGCTTTATGGGGGAGTAAAAGCAGTCATCAAACAAACCCTTTACCGTCTTTAAAAAAGAAAAATCAGGCTGAGGGCCCAGGCAAACTGACTTTGAGGTTTTTGTAAATAGAGCAAAGCATCTGTGTTTGGAAAGCTATATAGATGGGGAAGTCTGAAATCTCCCTTTGCACCCCACCTGAGCCCCAGAGCAAAGGTTCTCTTGATGTACCCAAATGCTGGGTTCCCCGACTTTGACCTTGGGACACTAGCATTCCATCTGAAAGGGATTGCTGTGGGCTGCTTGTAGCCCTGTGCAGACACGAACCTCTTCATGTGTTCTCACTAATTCTGTTACCTTGCCTGTGGAGCTGCAGGTCTCTCGTGTGTGTGTGTGTGTGTGTGTGTGTGTGTGTTTGTGTGTGTGTGTGTGTGTCTGTCTGTCTGTCTGTCTGTCTGTCTGTCTGAATGTGCCTGTGTGTGCACCTCTACCCCCTCTCCCAACAAAGGGTGGCAGAAAGACTCAGGTTTTGTTACTAAAATTGACTTGGGTACACCCCGGCCCATTCATTGAATCTCCTGACCAGCCAATTGCTTGTCTCCCTATTTGACAAGGGTGGTTCTAGCAGAGAAGACACACACTCACGCTCATACTGATGTGACAGGTATTCCAGGTCTTAAAGGAGGAGGTACCCAGGAATTTTGCCATGTTCTTTAAATGCTCGTAAGAAAATGTGAAAGGCAAATGAGGGTGACGTTAGCTACCACCAGATGAAAGAGCTACACCCAAGGGGAGTGGGCGCGTGTCCACGGCCATGTCGCTGTGCCATAAGCCCCGGACAGTAAGGCACATGCATCTATACTCACACGGACCTGTAGTCCAGAAGGGCGATAGCCCATCCTCAGCTTCTGTCGATTTCCAGGAGGTCCAGGCACTTCTCACATTCAGTGGGCAAGCTGTGTTGTGTTTTTGTTCTCTGACAAGAACTTATTTCATAAGTTCCAGATCAAATACGGTAAGTACTGCTCGATTACAGAACACAACGGACTCTAACATATTAAATGCCCCAGTTATTGAATTGCCTTTTCATAAGAGTACTCTGGAGCACAATCAGGAGCAGGCAGTGCCTCATCCTTTTAACAGATATGTTTCCTAGCCCTATTAAAAGGGGTCTTCATCTATCCTGTCAAAGGGAGTCTGCTGGGGTTTTTTAGTTTAATTACACTATCCAATTAAAACTCCTTGCTGCATTTGGCGCGCCTCTCCTTGGGCCTGAGTGGATATGACATTTACAAGGCTCGCCTTTCAAGCAGACAATAGTGTGATTGATGAGGTGCACGTTCAGTGAAGGAGGCGAGTGCCTGTGGAAGTGCTGCTTAGTGCATTTTGATTTATTTATCATCTCCTTCCAAAACAAGGGAGCTGCCGGGAGATGGGTTTAGGCAAGCAGGGGACCACCTCAATTTTTCCAAGTGTATGGGAGGGAAAGACCTGGACTGTGCCACAGAATAAAGGAGGGCCAGCTTGCATCATCTAACACCAGGCTGCATTCTTAAGTTTTCTCACTCAGTTTGCTTTCCAGTAACCTCGCGCCGCAGTCTGCTGTTAAATGGACCATCTCCGTGTTTCAGGGAACATTTCTCTGGGGATGGATCACATTGGCCAGACCCCTGAGATCTTAGCCTGTGGAAGCCAACCCACCACGTGTCCCATTGACTGACCCTGGTCATTAACTGACACCTGACATTTGCACTAGACGTGCCTTTTTATGCTTCCAGCTACATCCTCCAGAAACCCAGCAGCTAGCTTCTGTCCAGGGGCTACCGTCAGGGCCCAGTGAATGACTAAGTCTGCCTGGGCATGTTGAGCATGTAACAGTCGCTTCTGGACTTTGGAATCAGCCAAGAGCAAGCGAAGCTCTTCAACAAAGAGGTATGGAGGCACAGTGGAGAACTTCTCCAGGTTACAGTGAAGGGGCAAAGCCAGCATCTCGTTCATAACCTACTATTGCTATTTACCCTCAGCATGTGATAGATGAGACCAGTGTTCTTGTCTCTGTTCCTGGAAAAGAGGTGGTTCAGTACAGTGTGTGGGCTCTGGAAGGGTCAACCCTCTCTGAATTCAGGAGGCAGGAGACTCTTCTCTGAGCCCCAGACAGATGATAAAAACAACTCACCTCCTATATTCATTATCAGGTACTACGGTTGCTCATAGGAGCTGCTGGGGGCATGTTTGCTAACTGCATAAATACAAATACGTAAGAATGTCTGTGCTTGTGATCAGAATCGACTAGGGGGTTTTCTTACATTCTCAATAAGCTGCTTCATTTTTCTGAAGAATTTATTCATAAACAAGAAAGAATTTACTTGTGTTGATTGGAATATTGATATTTGTTAGAATAGAAAACATTTTGGCGTTATCAACCTTTTTTCCTCCTGGGAGAAGCATTCCCTTTGCTATTAAGTTTTCCCTACATTGTTGACGTAGGCCTATGGATCTGTAATAACGAAACAGTTACCTAGATATAATGGGAAATTTGCGTTTTCCTGGATTTTGATTACCATTTCCTCCAATTCCTACTTTCTTGATTTTAACATCAGAAGAGCTCCTAATTGAGAAGAGGGTAAGGGCAGGAACTGTTCCCTACTGAAGAACTCCGTGTGAAAGATTTCTCAGATGGATAAATGATGGGGGAAATCTGTTTCCCTTGCCTCCTGCCAAGCTCCAAATTGTGTTTTCATAATAAATAAATGGAGTGCTTAGATTTTAAGTTATTCTTATAGACATGGAAAAAGGAAGCCATTCTTTTCATTAAAATCAAAATGTGTATTGCGTACAAGACTCCCATTGGCAACTTCCAGGACAGGGTAACTGCTAACAGATTAGGCCTTCTATCATAAATGACTGGAAAATTGCACAAAATGTACGAAACTGTTTTTAGACACTGGAAAACAGGCAGTACAAGACTATGAGCCCTGAGAGAAGGGAAACAAATGAAGTGAGACCTACTATCACTTCAGCTTTCTTCCAGGGTTTCCTAAGGAGAGTAAAGCAGTGTCAGTGAGCTGGGAGACAGATGTCAGAGTGGGGGAGGCTGAAGCAACTGAAATTTGCAAAATAAAGTATGGAGAGCAGGGAGCTACACTGAGAAAGAGCCCTAGAAAGAGGCCCTGGAATCTTTTGCTGTATATTAAGCTGTGCCATACCTACAGTGAGACCTCACCAGGCTGGTCAAAGAACAACTATACAGCTGCTGTACAGCTGAGTTCTGGCCAAAGGGGAGCGTCCAGGGCATTTAGTAGTTGACTCCAGAAGGGCCACATCTTACGAGTAAGCTAAACTAGCCCTATACTAGAGACTGCTCTAATCTTTGTCTGATAAACCTATAAAAGGAGTCTTGATCAAACTGTGCCAGAAGTAAATTAACTGCCTGTCAGAACAAAGCCCAGTATTTTTTTAAACATTTATTTTTTTTAATTTTATTGGGGAATATTGGGGAACAGTGTGTTTCTCCAGGGCCCATCAGCTCCAAGTCGTCGTCCTTCAAGCTAGTTGTGGAGGGCGCAGCTCAGCTCCAAGTCCAGTTGCCATTTTCAATCTTAGTTGCAGGGGTCACAGCCCACCATCCCATGCGGGGATTGAACCAGCAACCTTGTTGTTGAGAGCTCGCGTTCTAACCAACTGAGCTATCCGGTCTCCCTTCCAGAAGCTCAGCGGCAGCTCGTTGTCTTTAATCTAGTTAGGGAGGGCGCAGCTCACTGGCCCATGTGGGAATCGAACCAGCAACCCCGTTGCTCAGAGCTCACACTGTAACCAACTGAGCCATCCAGCCGCCCCAGCCCAGTATTTTTTAAAGGTGACAACAAAATACACCCCATAGTGTAATGTTTATAGTGGCCAGCATTCAAAAGTTACTACACATGCAAAGAAGCAGGAAAATGTCTCCTATAACCAGGAGAAAAATCAATCAATAGAAACAGCCAGAAATGGCAGGGATGATAGAATTAGCAGATACGTACAGTAAGTCTTCAATGAAATGTCATCAGTAGGTTATTGAAACTGCAACTTTAAGCAAAAGGACATACAACAAAACTAGTTTCACCATAGGCTAATTGATATAAACAAGCATTAAGTTCCTACAGCATCTTTCTGGTCACAGAAATGTCACCAAACTTTCTAAATAAAGACCCAAAATACTTCTAATATTAAGCATTGAAGTAAATGTGAACTACACATATATTTAAGAAAGATTAATAATTATCAAGTAAGATAATTATTTTTCATCCCACTTATTCCAGTTCAAGGTCACAGGTGGCCGGAGCCTATCTTGGCAGCTCAAGGTGCAAGACCGAAACCAACCCTAGACAGGACACCATTCCATTGCAGGGCACACTCACCCCCACACTCAGACTGAGACAATTTAGACATGCCAATTAGCCTAACATGCACATCTTTCAGATGTTGGAGGAAAGCAGAGTACCTGGAGAAAACCCATGCAGGCATGGGGAGAATGTACAAACTCCACACAGTGGCCCTGCCTGGGAATCAGTTTTTTTTCTCATCAATGTTAATGAAACGATGTTGAACAAAATGGCATTATTCGATGACCTCCTATACTTCAAAATAACTATTATAAAATATGTTCAACAATTTAAAGGAAAACAAGAACTCAAAAAGAAGAAAAATGGAAACTATTATAAAGCAACCAAATGCAAGTTCTAGAGCTGGCTAATACAATACCTAAATCAAAAAATTCACTGATGGTAGCAGATTAGGAATATTAGTTTAAAAGGTCATGGTGATATCTATTGCCACATAACAAATTGTCCCAAAACTAGGTGGCTTAAAACAACAATAACATTCACTATCTCACAGTTTTGTGATCAGGAATTCAACACAGCTTGTTCACAAGACGAGCTGTCAGCCAGGGCCGCAGTCATCTCAAAGTTAAATCAGGGCAGAATCTGCTTCCAAGCTCACGGAGCAGTTGCTGGCAGTGTTCATTTCTTTGTGAACACCTTAGTCCTCTGTCACATGGGCCCTTCTATAGGGAAACTCATAAGGTGGCTTTATCAGTGTAACCAAGAGGAAGAGAGTAGTAGCAAGGAATAAGTCACAATCATTTGTAATCTAGTCTCAGAAGTGACATCCCAGCACTTTTGCTGTATTTTATTCATCAGAAGTAAGTCACTAGATCTAGCCCACAAACAAGATTACACAAGGGTGTGAAAAGCAAGAGGCGAGATCATTGGGAGTCACTTCAGAATCTGCCTGCACAATCAGTGAACTTGAAGACAGGACAATAGAAAGTATTCAGAAGCACTGAGAGGAAGAATGGATAAAAAGAACACAGGCTGTAGAATATCAGGTGTTCTAACATGTATGTAGTTGGAGTCTCAGGGATGGAGGAGAAAACTTTTCCAGATTTGATTAAAAATATCAATCCACTAATCTTGGAAGTCCAGTGAAGGCCAAATAGGATAAATGTAGAGAAAACCACATCAAGGCACATTATAATCAGATTGCTGAAAACCAGCGATAAAAAGAAAAATCCTAAAAGCAGCCAGAGAAACCAAGATAAGAATGATTGCTGACTTCTCATCAGAAATAATGCAATCCAGAAGACAATGGAGTGACATCTCTAAAGTGCTAAAAGAAAATCTGTCAACCTAGAATTCTATGTTCAGTGAAAACATTCTTCAGAAATGAAGGTGAAATAAAGGCATTTTCAGACATTCAAAAAATGAAAGAATTTGTTGCCATTAAACCTTTACTATAAGAAATGTTAAAGGCTGGAGGGGAAAAAAATACCAAAATACATCTACACAAAGAAAGAAAGAGCACTCAAAATGTCACCATTAGCAACCGTATGGAATGAACCAAGAAAAAGGAAATAAGAACACTTTAGCAGGGGTTGCCAAACTCTGGCCGATAGGCTCAATCCAGCCCCCCACACCTGTTTTTGTAAGGCCTGTGAGCTAAGAACGGTTTTTACAGGTGAATATTTGCAACTGATTTGATGATACGGAACACTAATTTTGAATTCCATTTAAGCGAAATGTCCCGCCTGCAAAAAAAAAATGCATTTGATTATTAACATTTTAAATTTTGTCAAAATAATGGAATTTTTCTTTCCATAGTTATATAAGTATCTACAAACCATCTTTTAGTTTTGCCTCTTGGCCTGCGAAATTTGTAATATTTACTGTCTGTCCCTTTACAGTTTGCTTGTCTTACTTAGCGAAAGGAGTACTTACTTAGCGAAAAGTTTGCTTGTCTTACTTAGCGAAGGGAGGTAAAAGATAAAGGGAACCTCCCTTGTGCCGAGCAGGGTCCCAAGTACTTTCTGTGCACTGCTTAATTCTTGCAACAACTCCGTGAGGTAGATTATTATTCCCATTTTATCAATGAGGAAACAGGCTCAAAGAAGTTACATAACTTACCCAAAGTTACATGTAAATGATAATAGAGCCACTGGCACTTAAACTTAAACTTATGTGCTTTTTTTTTTTTTTTTTTTGATGGGAGAATATTCTATCCCTGACTCAGAGTCAGTGAAGTCTTTCTTTTTTTTAACAAATTTTCAACCATCTTTGGTTATCTGGTTTCTCTTCCTAAAGGATATTAAATGCAGAAAATTAGAAGAGGGGAGAAAGAAGGACAACTTAATAAAGACAGTGGAAAGTGAAAACTGACAAGAGTTGACCAAAAATGAAACAAAAGAAAAACTATTAAAAAGCAATCTAAGAGCTCAGAAAGCACAGCAGTGTGGCAGTATGCAACTGTTGTGTGACAAGACATGGAGCATTTTGCAACCCTGAGGAAATTATGGTGTGCCATAAGCATTTCTACTGCATATGGGAGTAGAATACTTGCCTCAAGGAAAAAGCACTTGTCTAATCGTCTGAGTTGCAAGCTGAACTAGCCATTTACTTCATGGAACACCATTTCTATTGGAAAGAACTGACAAATTATGGTTATTCAAATTTTGAGTATTAGACATTTTCTCAAAAATGATCCTGTTAGTTCGAGGAAAACGAGTGACAGCATTTGATGCCAGTGATGAAATTCAAGCTTTCAGGTAACAATTAGAATTTTGGGAAACTTGTATCCAGCACTATGAGCTAGGCTTCTCATCGCCTGAAGACTTTTCTGATGAGATCATTGATGATGTTACAAAATCATGCAAGCATAAAAGATTCATTCAAAGTGCAAGACAGATCGATGGATTTTAATGTAACAGAATACAGCAAGTTTATTAATGTGGTTTTAGATTCCACATTACAACTAATCTTTAAGAAGCTACCATTTATCAAGTTTGGTATGGTATCAAAGAATATTTGTAAAGAAGAGTATTAAAATACCTGCCTTTTCCAAAAACTTATCTCTGTGAGGCTGACTTTTCTTCATATGCTTCCGTCAAAACAATATATCACAACAGATCAAATGCAGAAGCAGATAGGGTAATCTAGCTGTTTTCTGTTAAATCAAATATTAAAGAGATTTCAAAAATATATAATATCGCCACTCTTCTCATTAAATTTTGGGAAAATATAAAGGTTTTACCATTAAAAAATACATTGTCATGTTAACTTGCAATAGGTTTATTGTTATCTTAGTAAATTAATAAATGTTTTTAAAACTTCTAAGTTTTAATTTCTGATACAGTAAATATTGATATAATGTACATAAACAAAAGCTTTGTGGGCTCCTCAGTAATGCTTAAGAGTGTAAAAGGATTCTGAGACTAAAAAGTTTGAGAACTGCCGATGTAGAGACTCAGTCATCTTAAGAAGCTTGGACTTTATTCTGAGGACAATAGGAGTTTTACGTAGGGGAGTAACATGGCCAGATGTGTTTATAAAAGAATATTCCTGTGGGTAGATGTTTGGATCTGAAGAAGACATGATCAAAAGTAGGAAAACCACAGAGGAGACAATAGATGGTCAGGTTGGGGGTGAGGGCTGTGTGGTCACAGGATGGAAAGGGGTAAAAGACAAGTATGTGAAGACTGTGTAGGAGGCCAGATGCCTGGAGCTTGGCGTGGTGAGGAGTGAGGCCTCCAGCTGAGCTAAGAGCTTTGGGTTTTAGGGGAACTGTTGGTGTGATTTCTGTGGGCAGCCGTGCTCACTGGTTGGCTCTAAAACGAGAAAGGTCTGGGCCCTATATCTGCTTCTGTATCATCAACATACGAGTAATTAAAATCTAAGGGGCAAAACTGACAGGAGAAATGTAGAATTAGAAGAGATGAGGGTCAAGGATAGGCACTGGCGAAGACCATCATTTAGGGGACAAATGATGAACAAGGAGGTCACAAAGGAAATACAGGGAACAAATTGACTGGAGAAGTCTACTGAAGGAGCAGGTCACTGTGGCTCCGTAGGAACCCAGGGAAGAGAAGACTTCAGGGAAAAGTATCAGCTGCAGCTAAGAAGTGAATAAAAGCTGAGAAGTAGCTACTGGATCTCAGCATAAAGGTCGTAGTGACCTTAGCCAGGAGTGCTTCCAATAAGAGGAAGGAGGGAAATCACATTGCCATGGGGTTTTTATAATCAGATCCTTAATTATGTTTATAGGACGGAGCCAGGAAGGAGAGTTTGAAAGATGCAGGCAGAACTGGAACTGAGTCAGACTCAGCCCCTGCTCCAGAGATGGAAGCCCAGGGCCTCTGCCACTCAGGGGTTGGGGCTTGTGAAGAAGCACCAGACTTTAGTTGAATTACATTGATCTGAAGCTCTTGCAGCCCACTGGGAACTGCTGCTTACAGTGGAGACCAGACCTGGAGTGGGTTTTCAGCCCCGAGACCAGAGAATCCCAGCCCAGCCTTTCCCTCAGGGCCTACAGAAAGGTAGGGCTTCACGGAAAAGAATGTAAGAAATCCTGTAAGAGCTTTCCACCATCTTGCAGGCCAGGGGGACCAGAAAAGATCAGAACCCTGGAAACCTAGTTTTTAAAAGTATCCTGGCCTGATATAAAGGAATTGAGTGAGAGTCCAAATCCTCACAGATGTTCTTAATAGCCTTGTCTATAACGCAACGCTAGCAGTTTGCATTTAGTTCTGCAGCACTGTGAAAGCAAGTCTGCTCAAAGATGGCCCTATTACAAACAAAATCTTCAAAATAATGAGGATTTTATCTTCAAATTCCAGTTCCGTCACAATTGTAAGAATGATCACCACCACCCATTGAGACCCTGCCCTGTCCAAGCGTGATGTGAGACAGCCTCCTGGCCAATGCTGCCTCTGCCTGTGCAGCTGGGAAGACCCACCTCCCAGAGGGCCGTCCCTTGCCAGGGTGCTACTGCTAGGACACGGCGGAGCTGGGACTTCATCCTCACTCTGACTCCAGGCCCCGTGCTTTTCCCCTCTGCCTCCTAGCAGGCTTTTCTCATGGCCTAATTCCCAAATAGGATTTAACAATCCAAGCAAAATAATTTGAACTAATTGGAATATTAGACTTTGCATCTTTTAAATCATACTGATATTTAAGCTTTTCTCCACTGACATGTTTACAAAGACAGTTTGCCCCTGTGGCTCACCCCCTCCCCAAGAAAACTGCTGGTGTCCTTTGAATTTTCCAGAGTAAGTTGCCCAACTCTGATTCCCTCTAATAACCCAGGACAGATGCCCTGTAGGCTGTAGTCGAGGAGGTCATCCGGCCCCTCTTCCTCCCTTACCTGAGGGGAGCCTTGAGGTGCTTGAGGCCAATAAAGTGTTGGATAACAGACCTTTCTTATTCTGTGTTCTTAACTCTGTTCAGTCGATGTTGAAATGCAGGTGATTCCTTCTTCCCAGACACCTCTGGTGGAAATTTACCATGTAGCATAAATGATAGATTCTTTTCCAGCAAGAGGTCAATTAAAATATTACATTTTAATAGATAGGTTTTGGACTGGGTGAAACTATGCAAGTGTGAATTCTGCTTAACTGTAGTTTTGTTGTAAAAGAATCCCCAAGTACTACCAATGTTCCTTTCTGTATAGTTCTCAAGTCAATCCCTTTCTCAGTATCTTTTTTGCCCCTGTTCAGCTCAAAACCGAATACTGTCTATCTAAGTGACTATGGCCCTGGTCTTCCTGCCTCCAGGCCCTGGGGAATCAGAGCGAACACCCAAAAGCCCAATTTGACCACTTACTTCACTGCCCAGCTTACAACCCACCAGTGGCTCCCTGAGCTGGTGAATCTGGCATTCCCAGCCCTTTGGTCCTGCCCTGTGTCACATCCTGGCCACCCACTGTCCATGACCTGCCTGCTCAGCAATCCCCTGGAGCTGCCTCTCCCCCCCTCTGCATTTGTCTACTCTGCGCTGACCCTGCTGCATCCTTCTCCACGCCCTACCTTTACCCAGCAGATGACCCTTCCCGCACCAGGCTAGCCACCTCTGCCTGGGTCTCCATAGCAGCTCCCTGCCACTAGCCTGTGACCCTGGCAGCACCTGAACTGAGCAAAACTGCCCTTACGGCCACCAAGCAAAACCGGTTCCCTGGAGTAAGTGACCCTGTGTCTCACAACTCCGGCGTGGGGGAAGACATGGCTGCTGCTGTCAACCTGCTCTTACGCACTAGAGCTCTCCCTCGAAATTCCTCCCACAGAGCAAGAGGGGCTGTCTGCTGTGGCTGTCCCAGCACTTTCTCCTGATTATTAACGGCCGTGGCTCTGTAACAGTCACAAAAGGGCTGCTTTGTTCAAATAGAAGTACTCCAGGTAACGTCCTCTGTGTTCTCACATTGTCAGTGATGTGGATGCTTTCACTGGAAAGGACAAACAGGTCAGGCTTCAGAGGGACAGTGAGGGGTGGAACTCTTCATTCCTATCCACTTCCTCGGCAGCTCTGGAATGAGTGCTGGGGACAGGCAAGGGACCTACGCAGCCCCTTGCACAGCAAAATACAGAAGGGGGTGTGGTCGTGGTCACCTGGCCCACATGCAGCCTTTCAGGAGACTAGGGATGATTTCTCTGTTTTTCATGTGACTCGTGCAGATGGACCGCAGGCCTCCCCTCTGAGCCCACAGTTGACACACTCCAAGGAGAGTGTCGAGGCTTCCTTCCAGAGGCTCTCAGGCCCCCGCAAACGGCATAGCCCATATGCTGTGTACAGATTTGGCTCTACCTAAAGCATGCAGGAAAGGTTTCTAATGGTGTCTCGGTTGTTCAGGCGAAACATGCTCTAGCATCTTGAGGTTTTGTTTTGTCAGTGACGAGCGGGAGCAGGTGGTGTAGACAGTCCATGAGATCACTTATCAAAGTGGTCAGTGAACCCCGAAGCTTCAGGTCTCCGAGCCTCCCTAAGACCTTCTGGTCCCTTTTAGCCCCGGGCCCTGGAGTCTGTGTCTGTCATGGCCAGGTGTCAGCCCTGAGGCCTCCTGGAGGGGGTGTCTCTGTTTGTCCTTCACAGCACCGTGACCTTCATAGATGGCTCTGCTTGCTCACAGCATGGCCGACAATATATCCACATTGTTCTTCCACACAGTATGTCACCAGGACTCTGTTCTAAGATGGATCCTGGGAAAATGAAGGAACACACACACGGACATACGTACACATACATCTGTTGGTGCGAGATGCACTTTCTTATCAGAAACAAGTAATTGATACATTAATGAATGATTAGCTGCCAGCTAAGAATTCTGACATTTTAGTACCACAATTTAGAATCCGGCTAAATTTGTCAAATGACTGAAAGTGAAGCTTTTTTCAGAAATTATTAGCTAATTTTTTCAATATAGAATTTATAGTCACAATTACTATATCATAATGATATTTCCAGGATAAAATACCAGCAGCTCAACTTTCCTGGCCACAAATGTACAACATATATCAGTTTATTTTTGGAGATCTGAAGAATTAGCTCCTGTAAATAAAGTCCCCAAGAAGATTTCTCCGGGAAAGAGGTGAACTTACAGTAATATGGGTGATATATTGTTAATTAATAACTATGACCAGCCACTGCTTCAATTAAAAGGACAACGGATGAGAAGGCCTATTAGAAAGGACATGTTGAATTTTAATCTTATAAGCACCGAGGTCTGCAGAACAGACGAAGCAAGGGTGGTTCCGAAGCTGTGTGCAGGAGACCTGGATGTTAGGGATGTCACCAGCTCGTCCTTTGGGAACATTTGCTGGGCACTGACTGTGTGCCTCTCAGAAGCAGTGCTCTTTCAGTTGCCAGTAACGGAAACCAACTTGAAACTAGATTAAGGAGGAAAAGGGCTTACTCCTTAAGGATAGGGGCCACAGGGGTCTCCCAGCACCCAGAGACGGCATGTCTGATGGGACAGGGACAGCTTCACATTGGACTGCAACAGGCTGGCACATTGGACATCTGTTTAGAGGAGGGAATCTAATGGGCAGGTAAGGCCCAAGGACAGGTACAGGGAATTCAGTCATGGCTGCAGGTGACATGAGATCACACAAGGAGGGTCCCTAGAAGTGTAGACTTGCCCAAGGAGATGCCCACTGAGATGAGTCATCTAGGATCGGCAGGTCTTTTCCACACAGGTCGGTGAGAGAGGACATCCCAGGCCTGAGTGGGTGGAGTGTCAGTGCCGTGGGCCGACCATGTGGCACGAGAGGGCAGTGAGTGCGATGAAGCTAGACCAGGAAGCAGTCTCAGAAATAGCAAGCTTACTCTAAATGGTGGCAGGAAATGGGTGTGAAAGAATTTAGATCTAGGAGAGTTTTGTGTGTTCAGAGGATCTGACCCCCTGAGGTCAGTCTGCTTTGTGAAGTTCCAGCTTTCCACAGTAGTCTTTAGGGCACCCCCCACCTCCCCTTTCATCCATCCTTCCGGGATAGAAATGACCGGGGGACTTGGGAGCAGCTTCCACGCGGGGTCACAAGCCCAGGACACCCCCTCCAGCAGGAGCCCGCGCCGTGGAAATTCTCGTAATAGCGTCACTGTCGGCCTTTCTCCTTCCTGTTGCTCATTTGTTTGACTTTAAGAACAGTTATTTTCAGAGTAATAATTTGGAGTTAATTGGCCTTCTACTTAAAAAATACCACCTTTTCCATGTAATTATTGTGTAGAAGCGTTCTGTAAAGCCTTCCAAATGTACCATTGCCCTGAGCACACTCCAGAGTGGAATGGGATGTCACTAGCCATTTGGTGTTTTTTCTTTTTTCTTTTCTACTGTCCATTTTCTCCCTGGCGTGTGATGAGAGAAATGAACCAACCATACCAGTAAAGAGCTCCTTGCCACACAGCCTCCACTTGGCTCTCACTTGAATTGGAAGGATAAAAGGAGAATAAACAGGCCCTCCCCATAAGTAATCCGCCAGAATCCCCTCAGCACTGCCTTTTCTTCTCTCTCCAGGTCACGCAATATTTAAGCTCACGTATCTAAGCAATCACGACTATAAACACCTCTACTTTGAATCTGACGCTGCTACCGTCAATGAAATCGTGCTCAAGGTGAGTGTTCCTTCTCGGCCCAGGCGTGGGCAGGGCTGGTCTCTGCTCGGCTGGTTCTCGTGCCTGGCAGCAGCCCCTCCTCCTCCCAGCTAGACAAGGCTCTCGCACCCAATTTTGCAGAGAAGGAACGCAGCTGGTGAGCCCCCAGAGCCATACCACCGGGCATCTGCTCTACACCCGCTTCAGCTTCCTCCCAGCCCCCCAGAAATCCTGATTCTTCATGTATTTATTTTTCCTTTGTATGCACCATTTCTTTCCTTCCATCTATTGTCAGGCGCCCCTTGAGGCTCCGGGAACAGACTCTGAGGAAATTACTGTTACTGTTTGAAGACACCTTCGTGTACTCAAGATAATTTTAGCAACCCATTCTTAACACACCCAGCTTTATGCTAGAATTGTATGTTAGCATTTCTCAACGATGTTCAGAGCACTTTCGTGTGCCAGGCCAGTACGTGAGCTACTGCAGTGACAGACCCAGTCCCTGCCCTCAGAGAGCTTTTCCTGTGTCAGACGAGACAGACATAAGCATTAAAATCACAAGCAGCCTGTGAAGGGTCAGAGGCAGGAGCTGGGCTCAATATGGCTGGGAAGCCGCACCAGGCCTGTGTGGCTGGAGCAGAGTGAGGTTGGAGGGGCCGGGCCCCACGGAACCTGGTAAAGCGGAGCTGGGCTGAGGAAAGCTCCCCCGGAGTCTTACTGGTTTAGGGGGCCCGGGGTAGGCCCGACACTGTGCCTTTCAGGGTGCTTCCAGGCGGTACCCTGGAAGCACCACACGCTCAGTAGCCCTGGATTGGTGGTTCTCAGAGTCCAAACTGAGATCCTTTCTTGAAACCGAGTCTTATGTAGATTGATCAGATAGAGAAAACAGAGCTGCTTTGGCAGAGCAGGGCTTAGAGTCAGAGGGGGCTCTGAGTTGTGTGATGCTGGCTCGTCACCTAACCTCTCAGGGCCTCAGTTTCTCTGCGTCTAAAATGGGGTCATGGCAGCTACACTGCCCCACCCCACCCCACCCCACAGCTGCTAGAACACAAAGCAAAGGAGACATGATAAACCTGCTTAGATGGTTATTCATCCTCGTTAGGAGTGGAAGTCATCAGGTAAGAATCATAAAAGCAGCGCCGACACACTGAGGGTGCACAGTGCAGGGCCTGGGCTGAACACTTTGCATACCTGGCTTCACTGAGTCTTCACAGCTCTGTGATATAAAAAATTGTTCCCATTTCCTAGAGGAAAACTGAGGCTCCAGAAAAAAAAGTCAGCCAAGACCATGATTGGCAGAACTAGAACTTGACCTCAGGTTTAGCAGGTTTTAGAACTGTACTCCTAACCACCCCCAAGAGGTGTGTCGTCTTCAGGAGTTGAATGAGAGATGTCCACAAAACGGGATTGTTTTACAGAAAAGTTCTGAGGCAAAGTCCTCATGGCTACAAAAGATGTTAGAAGTACGGTAGTACATGAGTATAAAAAGGCTGAGGCTGCTGGGAGGACCATCTGGAGCCGAGACAGATGAGCATGGTCATTTGGATGGAAAGTGGAGGGTTCATAGACCACCCTGATCAGGGCCGCCCCTCCCCCACTGGAACCAGGCTGTGGGGACAGAGTGCTTGAAACGAGCGAACTTAGAATTATTTTCCAGATCGTCACCATACAGCACGGGGAACCTGTGCAGAGTGTTCAGGGACTAGGAAGAAATATTCCATTACCCCGTCAGGGGCTGGGCTTTTTTTATAGCCAGCATTAAAATATTCAAGACTTGAGAAGGATTCTAGTAAAATTATAATCCTGTGTTTGACATCAAAATAATTTTCACAACAGCAGATTGATGACAGAAACACAGCTTTATGACTTCAGTATGAGACTGGAAGAGCAAGTGCAGAGAAATCATTTTACAGGACCAAATGCTCCCTCGAAGCAGATGCTTCTCTGCAAAATCCCTGAGGCCTATCGCCTCCCCTAAAATGTCTGTTTTCATAGCAAAATGTTTGTAGAAATACTGCATCATGCACGAGACTCCAGGAGAGTCACAGCGTGCCCAGGCCTGATTTACTTAGTGAGCTAACGATCGTGATCCTGATGGAAGATTAAATTTCACTTCTCCCGTCGCTGATTTTTATAGCAATTTAAATACTCAGCCTTGTCTGCCATTCCCATGGTGTCTCTATGAGCTTTGCACCCCTACCAAGTGACAGGACCGTGTCCCTGTGTCTAGGAAGCTGGCAGAAATGGTTCCATCAGAGGCTCTTCAGGGTCAGTCTTAGATGCGAGTAATGCATGTGGTGGTTTTAGAATTCAGGAGTTTCCCATAAAATGAGTGCTTGAGACTGAAACTAAGGGCCAGAGGCTGATGTCAAAGAAACTATTATGAACAGGCAGCCCTCCATCACGTCGTTTTATCTCACCGTGTTTTTCCCGAGTGGAAACATTAATGTTTCCCATTTGTTGGGCACCGACTGCATGCAAGACGTTTTATGGACATTATCTCATCCAGTCCTCACAGTGTAGATGTTACTGTCCCCATTTTATAGATAAGGAGCTAGAGGCCCAGGGCCACAGAGCGCCTAAGGGTGGAGCGTCAACTTAAACCCAGCCCTGCAGAGTTCCAGAAGCAGCCCTCCCCAGCCCGAGACGTAATAGAGCTAAGCCATGTGTGGTCCGCAGGCTTGGAGAGGAATCCCGGAGGAATCATTGGTCTCTTCAAATCGGGTTCTTCTCGTGATCGAGTGATGGAAGCTGAGGCTTTATTGACCATGAAAACTCCCTATATTTTTATGCCTCGAGCTGTAAAATGCATTGAAAGTGAAGCACTCCATAGTGCATAAAATGGTGCAAGTTTTAAGCCACAGCATATTAACCAGCTAATGGCAGACCAAAGGGCGTTTTTATCTTTTGATTATTACATTAATCTTCCATTAAAATTATCTATGTGATTATCACAAAGCACTGAAGATAATAAATTTAGGAAATAGTTGGCTTATTAAAGATCATTTTTAAATGCTTTTGTCAAGTTATATGTATACCAAAACAACAAAAGTACACTGAAAACACTGAGTTGGCTGGGTGTGCAAACAATGTAACGCAAAGATCGCTGTTACTGAGAACGAGCAAACCTCTTATTTCCATACATTGTAGTGTCCCTGAATCTGCAGCCCGGCCCTGCGGTCCTCATGATTTATTGCTCTCAGCTGGTAACTTGGCGAGGCAGTGGGCCAAGCATGTCAGGCCTTCTGTCCTCACACACCAGCCTTTAATGCCTGCTGCTGGCGACTATCAGAGCAGAAAGTTTGGAGGGGACAGTGCCGAGCCGCAGCCCCACATGACTTGTGCCACCCCACACTGCCGCCCCAGAGCAGCCTTGCTCGGGCTCTTTCTCAGAGGCAGCAGAGGCCCCTCCTGCTCCGGGCACAGGACACGTGGCCCTCAGAGAAGAATCAACAGAAGTGGCTGGTTTCTCAAGCCAAAAATACTCATGTTCCTAGTTATAACTTTTATATCTTTGAGAGTGAAGAGAAATAGTGTTTGCTCACAAAAAGCTCCAGCCAGAGGATGTGGGGGCAGTGGGAAGAGTGGTGTCTGAGGGGCTGGGGGGTGGGTGTACGTGCCTCTGAGGAGGCGGGGCCCAGAGAATCAGAACGTGTGTTGATCAAGGGCCCGACCACCTGGTCCAAATCCTGGCGCAGACACGTAGTAGCTTGTGACCTTGGGTAAATGACATTACCATTCTGTGCCTCGATGTTCTAATCTGTACAACGGGAATAGTCATGACATCCCTCTCATAAGGCTACTGTGATTTCAGCACTGCTGCTGCTGCCACTGCTGCTCAGCCAGGGGCCGTCCACAAGCCCTTCCCTGGCTCTTCCCTGCCTCACCTTGATTGGCCACTAAGCTTTTGCAGTTTCACGGACACCCTCTTGCTGTGTCCCACTGCTGTGCCTTAATGCATGCTGGTGCCCCCCTTGTACACCCCAAGCTCCTGTATATGCCTCAGAACCCAGCTCTTTCATTCCTTCTGTCATGCAGGGTGACATGCTCCCGCTCCCCACATAAGAACGCAGGATGTGGTAAGGCCAAAAAGGAACACCCATGGAGTCATAGATAGGGGAGTCATACCACTATATTCTCCATGGTGGCTGGGTTGGAGACACAGGAGGCAGGAGCCACACTATCCCAACTTGCCGTCCACTTCTCTCTGCCAACCAACCTCACTTGCCAACTGCAATCCGCCGTGCTAATTTTAATCCTCTCTTGCTAGCTCAGCCACCATCGTCTTGCTAGCCCCCATTTGCTGCTAGCGTAGCCACGGCAGTTATATTAGCGGCCAATGGCTCACTGGTTACAGCTGACGGCCAACTAGCCACAGCTGATGGCCATCCAATCATAGTTGATGGCCATTTATTACCTGAGCCAGCACCTTTCCACGTGAGGCCGAGAGCCTGGAAACTGTACTCCTGGCTCTGTCCCCACACTCCACCCGTACAGGGTCTCGCCTCATAATCTACGCGACAAGCATCTTCTGCGAGTGGCCCTGTGTGAGGAGCCTGGAGGTGAATGCAATATCCTGGACACAGCCAGGCTCCCCGGATACAGCCAGGGTTTCTCAGGGCACCACCAGTCCTTCTGGGCACAGTCAGACTTCCTGGGCTTCTTAGGGTACCACCAGTCTCCCTACGCAGAGAGAAAGTAGCAGTGCCCTGAGAGGCCCTGGCTGTGCCCAGGGAGCCTGACTGTGTCCAGGATATTGCATTCACCGCCAGGCTCCTCACACAGGGCCACTCGCAGAAGATGCTTGTCGCGTAGATTATGAGGCGAGACCCTGTACGGGTGGAGTGTGGGGACAGAGCCAGGAGTACAGTTTCCAGGCTCTCAGCCTCACGGGGAAAGGTGCTGGTTCAGGTAGTAAATGACCATCAGCTGTGGCTAGCTGGCCGTCAGCTGTAACCAGTGAGCCATTGGCCACTAATATAACTGCTGTGGCTACGCTAGCAACAGATGGGGGCTAGCAAGAAGGTGGTGGCAGAGCTAGCAAGAGTGGATTGCAGTTAGCAAGTGGGGTTGGTTGGCAGAGAGAAGTGGACGGCAGGTTGCTGGTAGTGTGGCTCCTGCTTCCTGTGTCTCCAACCCAGCCGCTAGCGAGATTATAGTGGTGTGACTCCCCTATCTCTGGCTCCGTGGGTGTTCTTTTTTGGCCTCACTATGTCCTGCGTTCTTATGTGGGGAGCGGGAGCTGAGACCCCGTATGACACCCTGCATGACACCTTCCCTGCCCACACCTCCCCGAGAGTTATCTACATTCCTTTGTGCTCCTTCTGTATCTGTTGTCGCACTTGTCATGTTGTTGGACACTCACTAGGCTGTGAGCTCCTCAGCGGACAGACCAAGTCCTACTGCTTTTCCCGTCTGTCCCTTGAACCAAACCTGGGGCCAGGCTCAGCCATGGCAGGTACCGGCAACAGTGACTGTATGTGCAGCAGCCACCCAACATGTGATGGGTGCTTAAGTGGGGCTATAAAAAAACCCCAAGAGATGGAGGAAAGTGGGAGCAGCAGCATGCGGAAAGCCAAGCCCTTTGTCTAAGCCATAGCCAGGAAGGCAGCTGGCTGTGCACCCTTCACACGGGACTTTGACCGTCACCTCTGGGTAATGCTGGTCAGCTCAGCTTCCCTGAGCCTCACTGTCCTTTTTATCACATGAGCCCTGGCTGGTGGGGAGCTTGTGAGTGTTAAATGAAATACCATGGTGAGAAGTTCTGTACCTGCTGGTAGGAGGCTGAATTCAGAGCCTTGTTTTAGTTTGTGTTTCATTCCGATGATGTTCTCAGAAGTGGGGCTCAGGAAAGCTAGGTGCGAGCCCAGTGCACAGCCTTCTGGGAGGTGGCACGTGTGAGCAGGGAACACAGGCTGTGGAGTCAGCCAAGCCCCACCGCTGACTGATTATACCAGCTGCTTGTCTTCTCCGAGCCTCATTTTCCCGTCGTGAAACATAAAATGGGACCCAGCGCCCACTGGCCAGGTCGTGGTGATGACTGGGCCCCAAGCGCAGAGAGCCGCTGCCCTGGGGCACCCAGCCCGGGGTGCCCTTCTCCGCCCTGGGCGCGCAGAGTGTCTGGCCAGTGACTGGGCTGTGTCCTCTTGCTTTCCAGCTGAACTACATTCTGGAATCACGAGCAAGTACTGCCCGCGCTGACTATTTTGCTCAAAAACAAAGAAAACTGAACAGACGTACAAGCTTCAGCTTCCAGAAGGAGAAGAAATCAGGGCAGCAATGACGCTGGCGTCCAGCCTCAATCTGTGGCCGTAGCTTTGAGCCTGCCTGCCGGGGCCAGGTGGCCCTAGCGCCTCCCTGTGTCCTGCAGTCCTGGGGGGAGGCCAGCCCTTGGCTCACGGGCACAGGGCTGGAAAGGGCGGCACCCTCAGAACAGAGCTGGGGACATTTCCACGGGACCGAAGCCTGAGTGGCAGTGGCTGTGACTAGCGGTGCCCGGGGCCAGACGACGTGGAGGGGAGCCGCTGCTGCCCAGCACCGTCACTGCCTGCCTCCCCCGCCGCCGTGTGCATAGTTGCCCAGACGTTTCCATGTAACTTGATCAAATTTCTTAAAAGAAGAACAAAAATGTACATTTCTTTTTTCCTTTTAATAAACAGGTGTACTCTTTATCACAGCTGGTATGATGGACCATTCTTCGGGGCAGAGGATTGATTGTGTTATTCACTTTAAAATCTGTTCCCATATTGAACAGGCGGATTGGAAAAGCTATGGCTCGATTTCTCAGAAGCGATGTTTAGGGCTTAGTCAATAGTTTTAACTACGCCATTTGTTTAAATGAGCACATTGCTTTGAGGATAGTATCTTACTAAGGTTACGAAAGGGACGTAGTGAGGCCTGTCCGAGCTGCGCCATTCTCCCCTCAGGAGCCCCCCCCCCCTCAGCTCGCCCCAGCACCTCTGATTTCAGAGACTCAGGCCTGCATCTAATGCTCAGGGCGCCCGGAGAAGGGGGTGCGGCTGGCCTCCAGGTCAGGGTGAGCTCCTGGCCGGAAGTGGCCTTTCCCATTTCTTAAGTGGCAAGTGTCCGTTTCAGCTCGCCATTAGCCCTGCACATGGATTCTCCTGGAAGAGGCTGCTGTGCTGCCTTTCTTTGCCTCCTCACAGAGCCGGCCGGTCTCGTCTGAGTCGGCTACCAGCTGCTGCTTTTCACTCCGTCAGGGAAAATAGTGAGCAGACACGAGGCAGAGGGAAACCTGCCTCCAGGGGGAGGCAAGGGCTGCTCGTGCAGGACACCACACCACATGTCTCTGCGGTCCTCACCAGCCTCCAGTGTCCCTCACAAGGTGACATCTTTTCATACTGTCCCCAGCCAGGGTCAAGGACCATATGTTTCACCGAGGACCTGCATTTCAAAGTTTTTTAAATTGTTAGATAGGAAGAGACGTGACCAAAACAGCATCTCAAAGTCAAGTGTATTTCTTTGCACAGGAGTCATTTTAATTAATTCCTCTATCATTCTGATCTTTGTTCAGCCAATAGAAGCATCCTTTTCTAATGTCTTCCATTCCTACCCATCCCAGAAACAAAAGAAGTATGATTTGTAGCTTGCTCTCTGTATTTGAATTTTTAGCAATTTTATAGTTAGGTATCTTTGAGAAAAATGTAAATGACCAATTTGATCGTTAAGTCCTGTGACACATTCAATATTAAAATTATATTAAAGTAAAAGTCACATACATACCATCTTTGGCATGTTGCTTCAAAGTCTTGGAGTCCTGAGTACATTGTCCTGAAGACGGTGACTCTACAGTGAATCACTCCGGGTGGCAGTTGGTGTGGTACCAAACGTCGGTGAAGTGCACCGGGGCTCCTTAAACACTGAGCGAGACAGGATGACCCTCTCACACAGGGGTGACATTGAAATCATCACCACCTTCAGTTACAAAATCCACACTGTCCTCATGTGGTGAGTTATAGCTCACATGCAGTTTCCATAAATCATATGACCACTTGAAGGAATAATTTAAGGGGAACACTGTGTAACCACCACCCAGGTCAACCAAATATCAAGACTTTCTAATTTGTTTCCCCTCGGCCTCTGTCTCACATCCCATGCCTGGATTTTAAGATAAGACCATAGGCTCCTCAAGGAGAAGCTTCACAAAGTAGCAGTTGCTCAGCACCCCGTGTTAAACTGAAGTGACCCGACAGGCCCCACTGTCAATTTCCAGCAGCATCTCCTGACCTGCGTCCAGTGTGACCCCAACTCACAATCAGGACGTGGCCAAGTGTGGGGAACCTGCCAGGCCTGGGCAGGGCCCCTGGAGCCCTGACCTCAACTGCCCACTGAGAACTACCCCCTTGGTCTGAGGATCTGCTGTGCCAGGCCGGCTGTGTCAATAAGCATGAGCCACGTAACACCCACGTCCAACCTCTGGCAGGTCCTGTCATTACCTCCATTCCAGAGGTGAGCACTTGGGGCTTGGCAGGGTCTCACTTTTCATCCGGAACACAATGTGACACCACAGCTGTGCTCTTAGCCACTGGGCTCTTCCCAGCTCCACAGCTGGCAGCTCTGTGACCCTGAGCCAGGCACCACCTCCTTGGGGCTTCAGTTTCTTCATCTGTAAATGAAGATGCTGGATTAGGTGACCTGTCTCAGAATCACCGTGAGCCCACCCTTCCTTCCAGGAGTTTCTGTTTGCCGAAACTTGCAGGAGCTTCTGCGCTTCTGAACAAGAATCCTAAGAGCCAAGCACTACTGTGAGGGCATTTAGTCTAGCCTCCTCTCTTGGGGCAGTAAGTGCATGTTCCCTCCCCGAGTCTTTGAGCCCCCGCTTGCACACCTCGAACAACAGGGCGCTCACTGCCGTTGAGGTCAGTGCTTTTCCTTGTTGGACCGTTTGGTCACTCTTGGCTGACAGCTGATGGCCTGCCAGAGCTCATTCAGCATGGCGCTGCCGGCCTTCGCACGTCGGATTCCTCTTTCCACTGAGCGGCAGCTGCCCCCCGACACCGCTCCTGCCTGGGCGCTCAGGACCGATGTCCCCACTGCCCCAGAAGGGCCACACTGACATCCCTCTGGGCTTCATGGGTTAAGAAGCTGGAAGATGGTCCCCACCCCTTTTGTGACCCTGAAAACCTGCGAGCTGCTTCTTAGGGTTCCCTGTTGCCCAGGGACTGCAAAACACCAGGGCCTGACGGGAGCAGAGACCCTGCTCAGACATCAAGATGCTCACAGTCTTATGAGGCCAAGAGGTGGGCAAATGACCCTCAGGACGCCCCACAGCGAACACCACGCAAACGCTATGGGAACCAGCGTGGACCTGGAAGGTGCCAGGCAGAGAGGACGGGAGGCAGGAGAGAAGAGCCCGGCCGAGGCCTGGAGGCCTGAGCTGTACGACAGCAGCCAGCGCCCAGCTGGGACCATCACGTCAGGCCCTCACCAGCCCTGTTGGAGCTACTTCATGTACCCCCACACACCGTGACCTTCCCCTCATGGAACCTCAGGACACCAGTGACGAGGTCAGACGCCAAGGCTGGGAGGATGAGGTAGCATGGGGCTGCCACCCCCCGGGAGAGAATAAAGCGCCACCTGCCCCAGAAGGGAAATGCAGGGCTCTTTCCACAACTGGACCCAGGCACAGCATCAACAGCTTTTGTTTCCCAGCCAGACCAGGATGGAAGCTTCCGTGTAGGCTGAAGCAGGAGCCCTGAGATTGGGGAGGGGAGCCAGAAGTGGGGAGAAGGAATTTGTGCCTCTATCCCAGCCAGCCCTGCCTGCACCCTGCAGCGTGTGGCATACGTTTCTCCCACCTGACTTGCCAGTGCTGCCGTGGGGTGCTGTCTTTCCAGGAGGGAGGAAGGAAAGGAAGAAGAGAAGGAAAGAGGAGGGGTTTTGCCCAGCTCAAGGTCGGTGGCCTCAGCGTGCCGACTTGGGGTTAAATCCGGGCTCCCAGAGCCCTGGTCTGTGAGCTCCAGCATGTCTCACTACGAGCTGGGCATAAGCAACGGGATCCATCCCATCGCTCCAGTGGGCACCAGTCGGCCGGGGGTGGGAGGGGCTCTGGTGTGCCGGCTCCATAGCCTGGGTCCCATCCCAGCTCCTCTACTTACCAGCCTGACAACCTCTAGGTAAGTGGTTAACTTCTCTGTGCTACAGTGTCTTTGTCTATAAAATGGGAGGAAAATGCCCCTCCTCTGGGCTAGAATAAAGATGTAATGAGATCATATATGCGCAGTGCCTGGTACATAAAACACTTGATAAACTACAGCGTGATGTTGATGTCTGTCATCTCCTTTAATCCAGTTACCTGGATGCCATGTTCTCTCCCTGGGTGCCCCCTCTGAAGGCAACCGGCGATGCTGAGCTGTCCCCTCCTTGAGTTTCAGAGCCCAAAGAAGCTGCCCACGGCCAAGACCAGTTTCCTCAGGATCCAGGAAGGAGGGCACACAGGAGCCAGGCCTTGGCCCTCTGCCCCAGGGGCAAACGGTTTTAAATTGATTCAGGCTAACATTATTCTCAACCTTAAACTTGATCCTAAACTGGAACAGCCCTGAAGTCATGGATTTGATGTGCTGCATAGATGTTGTCTAATGCACATTAAAATAAACATAGATAACTGTTCAAATCAAAAACATCCATCTGCGTATCCCTGAAGTCACCTGTATGACCATTACACCTGCCACACTGGCAAAATAAGCTAAGTTAGCATTTCTAGTCCTTATCAGTACCTGACCCCTGCCTCTTATGAAGCTCTCAACGAAGGCCTGTTTCTATTTTATTGTTTTCTCAGTCCATCCTCATACCCACCTAATCCTCATTTCACAGAGGAGGAAACTGAGGCAAAGAGAAGCAAAACCCCTCACCTGGGGCCGCGCATTTGGGAAGTGATGGAGTTAGCTGCCCCTCAAGCTGTCCCCGGCC
Source organism: Rhinolophus hipposideros (assembly GCF_964194185.1). Taxonomy (NCBI): domain Eukaryota; kingdom Metazoa; phylum Chordata; class Mammalia; order Chiroptera; family Rhinolophidae; genus Rhinolophus; species Rhinolophus hipposideros. Next base: position 74,926,225 of record NC_138057.1, on the reverse strand, counting down.
TTTCTGGGCCTCCGTCTTGGCCGATGTGGCCCAAACGCCACGGGTCCTGAAGGCTCCATCAAGGCCCCGCCGGGAAGACCCTGCTGGAAAGCAGCCAAGGAGAGGGAAAGGGTTAAGCCTGTCATGTTGTGTTCCCACCAAACACCTCTGCTTAAATGCAAAATCCCAGTAGGGTGGTGGTTGCTATACAAGCCCTAAGAGTGATTTGTGAAGTCTTGAAGCCCCGTAATCTCGTCAGCGTAATGGGATTATATTTCAAATCACCGCGGCCTGTTCATTACCCATTTAAACTCCTCTGACAGAGGAAAACTTACATAAAATGTACACGGCAGCTCTCACCGACTTCCCCACTCTCCTCCCTGATTAGACAAACAGATGCTGAGGTCTGGAATGAAAAAATAATGTGCCCATTTATTCATTTTTCTGACAAGTCACAATAGATTTTTAACTGCCAATGTATGACCTCCCGGAGGTGTTCGCCAGGCAGCAAGTGGTCATTTCCGCCTGCACTGGCCCCCCTGCCCTGGCCGGGAAGTTCTCCTGGGACCAGAGCTGGCTGCCAGTCTGAGCCATTCTCCTCACTCTGCCCTGGCTGGGGCTGCAGCCCAAAGCGTGCCTACAGCCGGGCTGGGGAGGGCCGCCAGCAGGGCTCTCGGCTGTGAACATGCAAAGGGCCTGGGGCCTCCTCAGGGGAACCAGGACGCAACCATGGCCTGAAGTCACCCAGCCCCGGGTGTGAATTCCAGCCCAGCCCTTGTCTAGCTGGATGATTGACAACACTTTTAATTTCTCTGAGCCTCAGTATCCCCATTTGTGAAATGGCGGTAGTAAGAGAGCTCACTTCCATGGTGGAGATTCAGGGGCATAGCTGGGGCTGGTGCTGTGCTCAGTTCCCACCTCAGGTTCCCTGGGACAACTTTGACAGGGAAGAAACAGGCCACCAAGTGCCAGGCCCACCCTCCTGGTGCCATAGGACTTTGCAGACGGGCTAGGGGGTAGGCCAGGACTGGGACCCTAGGAAGCCCTGCTCCAGCCACAGGGAACCAGTGACGGAGGGGGCTACGGGTGGGTGAATGTTTAAACAGCTTTAAGAGTGATCGGAGAATCTGTAGGAGGAATGAAAATCTGCCTTTCTGCTGTGTGAACTTGGACCCATGATTCAATGTCTCTGAGCCATTTTCTCATCTGCACAACAGGGACAAAATCCCACCTTCTTCAGGGACTTGCCTGAGGAGTAACTAAGATGGTGCCTACCCCCACAGGAGATCAGTAACTGGTAGCCATGGAGACAAGGGCACCCAGTCACATACTCACTAGGAACACACAAACTGAGGCCTCCACCCGCCAGCAGGACCTTGGGCCTCAGGGGCAGCCCCACCCCCACCCCCTAGGGCAGCTGGGGGGGTGTCCAGATGGGGGCCTGTGCCCTCCCTCCCAGGGCCCCACCGGCCTTCTCCTCTCACCAGTCCCCTACCTACCTGCCTCAGCCGAGCAGCCTCAGGCAGGGTTCACATCTTTATGCAATAACTCTATGAATCCGTAAGAAATACTGTGAAGCTAATTCTTTTTAAAATGATAAAATTTGTCTGTATTAAAGCATTCCAGCCCCCAGCTTCCTGAAAGCTAAAAATATTTTAATGTCATATTTCCATGTAAATTTTACTTTAGAATTTAATATCCTTTTAACATACATTAAATTTTTAGCATTCTTCAAGCCCTGACTCTTTTAAGGACTTAGCTGATGTGCATTGGAGAAAAGGGCTGGCAGAAGCTGGAAATGAGGAAAGTTTTAGAAGCAAAGTTACGCCCAAAGCTCTGTGCCCACCTCATCTCGGGAGTTGCTCCTCTGGGCTGGGGACTGTCTGAGCCAAACCCTGGAATCCCTGGGAGGTGTCAGAAGGCTCAGTTTTCTTACTGGAAGGAGTGGCTGTGACTGGTGGCTTTACTGGGGAACCAGGAAGATTCACCACAGCTGCAGCCCAAGTTGGGGGAGCCAGGATGGCCTGGGGGCCAAAAACCTGGGCACTGCTGCCAGGCTGCCCACTTCAGACCCTCGTTCTGCCACTTACTGGCAGGTGACCTCAGCGTGCTTTCTGTGCCTATTTCCTCGCCTCAAAACAGGGCCAAGGTCAGAGTTTGTGGGCAGGAGATGTTTGAGTGAATACCTAGGAAAGGGGGAGGTTATCAGCTCCACAGAGGAGGGGACCTCCGGGGGACTTGGCTGGCCTTGATACGGGTTCCAGGATGATGACATGTGTGCAAGCGAGAGCAGTTCATTATAACTGATCTGGACCCCACTCCAGCTCTGAGACTGAGACCTCAAATCACCCAGCAATGCAGGGACTTTGCAAAGGCCAAGATGTCTTCCTTGCAAAGCCCCATGAGTGACCCTGGGCTGCAGCCTCCAAATAGTTCTCCCGCTGGGGCTCGGCCAAGGGCAGCCGGAAGAAGGCTGTGAAAATGGCAGGGAGGGGTTCACAGCAGCCTTTGGGGGAAAGAGGGAGTGGGGTCTTCATGCCCCGCTGGGCTCACAAGGCTAACATCTTGGGCCTGCCTGGAGCACTCGGCCCACCAGCCACGAACTCTGGGCCCTGGGGCTGCACTGACCCAGGTCCACACCCCCGGCCATGAGTCACCACGCCAAAGTCCTTGAGTGAACCCCCCGCATCAATCCCCCAGGCTCATCTGTAAAATAAGTACAGAAATAATCAAGCCTCCCTTGTGGGGCTGCTGAGAGGACCAGTGAGGTCGTGCACAGGAGGGAGTTGTGCAGCAGGAGCCATCGTGAACACTCGACGTGTGTCAAAGGGCTCACTCGGCTGTCTGTCCAAGCAATCATTAACCAGAATAAGAAATTTACAATGTGGAGACATGAAGCCCAGTGAGATGGCAGCTCTGCTCTGCACTCACTTTCAGAGGATGATACGAAGCATTGATCGACAGAGATGAGCCACAGTTTGAGCCCGTGTCTGTGACTAAGGCAGCAGGCTTCTTAACTTAGATTTACAAAGCATGTCCCCATCCTGGTGAGAGGACGGCATGAGTGGGAGGGAGCTGCTGCTGGTGTGGGATGCCGGGGGACCCAGGAACCAGGTAGGGACCTCTCTCGAGCTGCCCGAGAAGAAGCCCAAGGAATCCCTCCCAGGCAGCCACTAAGATGAGAGCAATTTCCTGATGAGGAGTCATTTCCCCCACTCTGGAGGAATGTAAGCACTCCGCATGCATTCAGGTGTCCGCTAATGCCTGCAAGCCTGCCTGGACTCTGAAGGTACAGGAATGACCGGACTCAGAGCCTCTCTGGGAACTCCTGGGGCCGAGACCCATTGTCTAGTGCTCAGCTGACTGATGTCCGTAACAGGAGCTGCTGAGCCTGAGGGCTAAAGATAGATAGACCTTTCTCCCCACATAGCCATTTGCACCTGGGGGCTAAGAACACTCCTGGATAAAGGTTTGGCCTGGCTGTTATGGATCTAATTGGAGTACGACAAGCCGGTGGATGCCTGGGGAGGACATAGTCTGAGGCAAGAAGCCCCAGGAGGAACTCTCACAGCAGGAGGAAGGAGAGTGCCCAGCAAGTCCAACTCTGTCCACGGGAAACGTGTGAGCAAGAGGTGGCTCCTGCGCCATGGCCACGGTTCTGTGAGGGCCGAGAGCTCACATTCACAGAGAGACCCCTGTCTTCATCGTTACCAAACACCTCCTCCACTGCCACGGGAAAGGGGCTCCTGGAGGCTACTCCCAGATCATCCTGTAGGTTTCTCCCATCTGTGTTGGGAAAGCAGGGCTGGGCTTGGCGGGAAGAGACTTATCTGTGTCGCTGCCTAGGATGCTGTGAGGAGACCTCAGGGAGGGAGTACCACAGAGCAGCTCCCAGCTGACACTCACACCTCCCACACCGAGACCAGCCTTTTTCAATGCGTGTTTCACTGGTGGACAGGAATTTCAGCAGCCACCCTGCAGCACCTTGGTCACCCTGAGCTCTGCTGTCCCATTTCTGGGCTCATTCTCACCTCCTGAGAAGGGCATCCCCCACGTGGCAAGAGGGACAGGGACAAGTCTTTGGAGCCTCAGAAGGAGGGACTTCTCTTCTAAATACTACATATATATATAATACTATACACACACACACACACACACACACACAAACACACACAGTCTCTGATTGGCCTGGCAGGGGTCACATGTTCACCCCTGGACCAATCCCTGTGGCTGGGGTGGGGCTACTGTAATTGGAAGCCCCTCCAAGGCCACAGGGCTCAGGAGGAGCCCCAGTCACCAGAGTGGAAAAGGGCAGGGGACAGGGAAAATTGATGGATCTCTTGAGCAGTTATCATGTACCAACCACTGTGCTAAATACCCTTTTGTTGTTTCTTAAAATCACCAAGGAGCAGCGGCCAATAGCATCATTCCACAACAACAAGGCCTATATAGGGGGTGAAGGAGCTTTGCCCAACAATGAAGGGGCGTTCGTGGGACATGGACCTGCTTCTCACTCAAGTCCAGAATGTCTAAGGGCACAAAGGACTGGGAGGCCTTGCTTCAACCTCAGCGTCCCCCGAGAATAGTGGTGTGAGAATGTGTGTGTGTGTGTGTATGTGTGTACGTGTGTGTGTGTATATATGTTGTGCATGTGAGTGTGTGTACATGTGTACGTGACTCTGTGTGTGTGTGTGTGTGTGTGTGTGTGTGAGTTTAATCCACGAGCAGCCTGCTCATCCCCCATCCCGGGCAGGGGCTCCCACCTGTGCTCCAAGCACAGCGAGGCTGATGGCCATCTGCTCTCAGAGGAGGCTGTGCACGGTCTCTAAGCAGCCCCCTCCCCACAGCTGAACAGCTGGCCACCATCTTGGCACACATTTCCCTGTCACATCTGATTTGCAAAGTCGTGTCTGTAACAGACCCACAGGAGCGTCCAGTTGGGGCTTTTTCAGGTCAAGGAGTATTTGCCACAGTCTCCAGTTCTTTGGAGGAGAAAAAGAATGTGAACTGCTTTCCTGCCTCTGTTGCCAGGCTGACACTCCTACCGATGGAATCTTCCTCTGGGCCACCCTGGGCTAAGGCCTTAAGGATCACCCTGGTTCTGTCATTATCCCATTTTACAGATGAGGAAACCAAGGCTCAGGTGGAGTCACGCTGTTTTTCCAAGGTTAGAAAGCTGCTAAGAGCAGAGCTGAGATTTGAACAGGGTGTCTCTGGCCCCCCAAGCCCTTGCTTATAACCATCACATCCACAACCTTTCTGCAGATGCCTGAGCTAGGCTGACCCTGCTGGCCTGACTCCAGGACCTCCTCCTCCAGGAAGCCTACAGAGCTGGCACGGCCCACCTTGGCCCCTCAAGCTCTTATCCACTACTTTCCAGAGCATCCAGGAGGGGGGCTCTGAGCTGGGTGGCTTTGACTTCCTAAAGTCATCGTCTTAGCCATGGTGCTTTGACTGCAGGAGTGGAAGGCCACAACAGATACAGGCAAAGAGGTTCCTATAACAAGCCGCTGCCCTTGGCACATCCAGGCACCATAGGAACAAAGAGGGTCCTCGAGGACCAAGCCACACTCTCTTTCACAGAGGGCCGGGTTGTCGGCCAACTCTCCTCCATGTCTCCTTTTGGTCACCTGGGCAGTACGGACACCATGGCCCCTATGTCCACCCCCACCACCCTGCCACTGCTCCACCTTTGAGCACTAACTCCCAGAGGATGACTGGGATCAGCAATAACAGCCAGGGGGAGGGGAGGACGGGGATGGGAAGTGTCTATCTGTCCACAGGAAGTCAGGAATGTGGAGATGGGTGACCATGCAGTTGCCTACTCTCTGCTCCTGCCCAGATACTCTGGTAAGTGACTTATGCCAACTGTCAGCTCCCTGGAGGCAGGGACCACACCTGCTTTGCTCCATCAGTGCCTGGCATGATAAATATTTGTGAATGAACAGAATGAGTGTTAAGAAGTGTCCTGGTCCCCAAAAGGACACAGAGGCTTGGGAAACACATGGTTAAGCAGGTTCCTCTCCTGTAGGACCCCTCAGAGGCTTTAACAAATAGACCACTGTGCACTGTGCTACAGGAAAGGGGTGATGTATGCAGTGTTTCCCAAGCACGCTTTTTGCCTAAGAATGTGTTCACATTTATAGAATTGGGGTAGCTCAGAACTTAGGGTGGTGATGCTGTTTCAGGCAATTGAAGGGAGGCTGTATCAGGTACTGCTGGAGTCAGGCAAATCACCTATTAGCTGTGTGACCTTGGGCAAGTCACTTTACCTCTTTGAGCCTCAGTTATCCCATATACTTTCATGGGGATCATCAGGGCCACTCCATCTTCATCCAAGCTGCCATCATCAACCTCCTGACACATAGCAATGGGCTCCTCCCTGGCCTCTCTGGCTCCCATCTGTCTCCCACCCCAGGATATGAGCTCTGGGCCTAGAGGACTCAAGTCTATCTCCCCACTCACTGTATCCTCAGCACCCAGAGCAGGCCTGGCACAAAATAACATTTGTTGAATGAATGAATGAATGAATGAATGAATGAATGAATGAATAGTCCTATGCAAACACTCGGAGTCTAGTCTGTGGCAGACATAGCCTGGCCAAGCAACTCATGGCCACTTGCCTCTGCCCTGATCCCCCTCCATACTCCTCTCCTACACTTCAGTCTGGCTTGAACCTAAAGAAGGTTCAAGTCTCACTCAGCACACATTTATTCATTTTGAATAATTATATCCTATTAGGAGTTGGCAGTTGGTGAAAGATGATTGGGAGAAACTCTCACATATACATATAAGCAACAGCCTCCACCTCTACAGGGTGTTAGGCTCCAGGCCTGGGCTCAGTGCCCAGGGTGCATGAGCTCCTTGACTCTACACCACACTCCTGTGGCAGGACTATAGCATTGTGCCCATTGCACAGATGAGGAGAATGTGAAGAATGAGGAGGCTCAGAGTGCTCAGCGACTTGCCCAAGGTCACACAGCTAGGGGGAAGCAGGGCAGAAATTTCAACCTAGATCTCACAATCTTAACCCTTCATTGTTCTTGACTGAGAAGCATGGAACCATGGGAAAAACACAGTTCTAGAGTCTGCGACGAAATTCCAGCTCTGTCTCAGCTCTTATTTGTGTGACACTAGGCCAGTTATTTCACTTCTGTGAGCTTCCGTTTCCTCAACTGTAAAGTGGGGCTAATAATCCCTCCGCTACAGGATAAGAGAATTAAATGAGCTAGTAGATGGGAGAGAGATTTCTGAGGTAGAGCCAGTTTCATGGCTATGTATGTGCAGAGGAAGAGAGAAACCTGGGAAATAACTGCCTCTAAGATGAAGCCCTTGGCTGAGCCTGAGGGGTTGGAGCCCAGCACAGTAGCTGGCATGTAAAAGGTGTTCAATAAACTTTTGTGGAATGAATGATAGCCTTCTGCTGATGCTGCCAACTGTCCTGGAAAGTAGACAAAGGCACAGAGCCATAGTGCTCGAACCATGGTCCCCTTAGACATACAATGAGAAAACAGGAGAGGCAACAGAGCAGTGAGCTTGAGGCCAGGCACAGCCCAGACCCATTCTCCAGCTTCAGGGGCTGTGTGTGGACATATGAGCCTTTGTACATGTCTTCCAAGACAACTGCCAAGATGTCAAGATGGCTGTCTCAACAGTCAAGATGGCCACCACACAGCCGCCAAGTCTGCTCCAAAAATCAAGGTCCGCTGGATACCAAAAGCCCCACTGCAACTGAATTCAAAACAGAACAAATTGTCAAACTGTGACCAGACTCCCAGTGGAGTGAGTCAAAACCCAGGGCAGCTTAAACTCACAAATGAATAAGAAGAAACCAGTCAGCCCATCCCCGTGCCCCTGAGAATGGTGGGTAATTACTTCTTTCCCTTTGTCTTCTTGTTTTCTTTTAGCAGAACCACCAAGAAGCAGCCACAAAAATCAGTTAAAGCTTCCAAAGTGCTTCTTTCCCCACAAATCTTTTATAAAAGGTGAAAGATTTACAAGACCTGAAGAGCAAACCAAGCAGGATAATTGTTTTTGGAATGACCCCAATATTTTCACCCCGACGACCCCAGCTGGGCATCCTGCCCCGTATTTATGATTCCTGGTCCTCCACGCACCGCTGGGCGACCTTTCTGAGCCCCGTCTACAAGCCCCCAGTCCCTTATCGGGCCTGTAACTCACCCTGACGTTATCTCTTGGGAGGGTTTTATGCACTTTAATTTAACTCCCCTCATCATTATTTCCCGGACTTCAAGGTTTTCTCTTTCGAGCTGCCCTTCCCAGGACAAGCATAATCTGTTTGACATCAAGCCCAATAAATATGTTTGTGCGGGAGACGAGAACCATTTGGAGAGAGTGGTTCAAGCCTGGGAAGCAGGCTCCAGCTCTCATACCCTTCTGGGCAGCAAGGGCTGGTCTGTGTGTCCTTGAGCCCCTGTTCTGGTGGGAGATACTGCCTTAAGTTTTCAGGTGCAGTGTCCGTGTTTTACAAATGAAAATATAGGACACACAGTTACATTTGAATTTCAATAAACAATGAATTTTTTTTTAATTTTTATTTATTTAAGTGTGGTTTTCCAGGACTCATCAGCTCCAAATCAAGTAGTTGTTTCAATCTAGTTGTGGAGGGCGCAGCTCACGGTGGCTCATGTGGGGATCAAACTGGCAACCTTTTTGTTAAGAGCTCTGTGCTCTAACCAACTGAGCTATCGGGCCGACAACAATGGTGAATATTTTTTAGTGTAAGTATGCCCCATTCAATGTATGCTAAAAAATTATCTGACATTCAAATTTAACTGGCTTTTTTATGGGTTATGTGATATCAACTCCGAGGGGCTGTCCCACTCACTCCCCCAAAAGCTAGTTAATATATTGGAGAGTATTAGCTTACTAGGGCAGCCACAGCAAAGTACGATAGACTGGACGGCTTAAACAAAAGAAATTTATTTTCTCACATTCTGGAGGCTAAAAGCGCAAGATCAATATATCAGCAGGGTTGGTTTCTACTGAAGTCTCTCTCCTTGGCTTGTAGGTGGCTGTCTTCTCCCTGTGTTCTCACATGGTCTTTCCTGGTGTGTCCTAATTTCTTCTTCTTATAAGGACACTGGTCATATTGGATTAAGGCCCAGTCTAGTTGACCTCATTTAACTTAATAACCTCTTTGAGGTCCCTATCTCCAAATACAGTCACATTCTGAAGTATGGGGGCTTGAGGGGACACATTTCAGCCTATAACAAGGAGTGTTTCACCACCTACCACCAGAAAACCCCAGAGTCTGGGGCTGCCATGAGGGCAGCCCTGTGATGACAAAGCCCTTCCTGTCTAGCCATGATTGATTGGTTCCCCAGCACCTGCCCGGTGCCTGGCTCAAAGCAAGCCCACAATGAATGCAATCAGCCCTGTCACATGTCATCCACACCATCTCCTGACCTCACCATTGTGCGTGGCCATGCTGAGGGATGAACCTGCAAGGCAGGTACAATTAGCCAAGCGTACAGAGCAGGAAAGAGGCACAGAGAGGCACGGGAGCAAATAAAGACAATTTTAAATTATTCAAACTATCCAATCCTGAACTTGCTCAAACTTGCCAGTCCTGTCTTGCCCATTCCTTCCCACAATACTCTTTGGGCTCCGCCCCAAACAGGGCTATAGATATTTGTTGAATGAATGGCATCAACACAGATTCCCTAACCGTGGCTAGTGCCAGCCATGAAATAACCACATTACACCCCAGACCAAAGGTGTTCACTAGAACTGCCCAGGCTTCACCCCCTTCCCCAAAGAAGCCAGACTCAGGAAAGCACAGACTGTTACATGAAGTTGAGGAACAGGCAAAACTACTCCGTGGTGCCAGATGTCAGAGTGGCTGTACCATCTGGAAAGTGGTCACACACAAACACCAGCCCTGTGTACCTTATGCCATGAAAGTTATACCTCAATTCAAAAGCTGGGGGAAACAGAAATAACTGTTAACTATGTCTGAGTCACACGAATCTATACACAGGTTTAAACTGCATAGAAACCCAAACACAGAAATGAGAGCATATACAATCTGGTGAATTCTGAGTTACTCTGTGTTTCTTAACAGGATTGTAGCAATGTAATTTCTTGGTTTTGATTTTGTGTCATAACTCTGCAAGACCTTACCTTTGAAGTAAGCTGTGTAAAGTATACCCCGAACTCACCATGCTATTTTTGCAACTTCCTATAAGTCTGTAATTAACTTCCAAATAAAACGTTTTTTGAGAAAAGTTAAAAATGAGAAGTGTATTCAAAAAATCAGAATCAAATCTTTATTTACATAACATTTATTAAACCCTAGTGAGAATAAAAAATAATCTAGTCACCCAACTTGAACTATGAAAGATATGATTTATAAACTCAAAGAACTTAAGTCTGTGTAGGAAAATTATTAATACGTATCAAGTTTAACTGATACTAGTACAAAAAGGCACATTGAAAAGAATAATAGGGAGAAAATCATAAATATTGGATGAAGTAATAATCTTGTATCTTAATGCTGTCTGATTTTCTCTCCTGACCCCAAGATTGACAGATTTTCATTATCATTATCCACTCATGTGCCTCTTTGATGTGAAGACTTATTTTTAGAATACTCTATCAGCTTCTAATATTTCTAAATATTATTAATTAATACCTTGGCTTCTGTACTTCATAATCCAAATGAAATAAAAACCAAATGGAAGAAAAGAATATGGCTGAGTCAGAGAATGGCACAAGGGCAGGAAAGTTTAGTCAGATGATGCAATAAGACAAAGGCTTACTCCAGGAGAGGCTCTAACTCCAGGACAGAAACCTGTCTGCCTGTCTACCTGTCTCGTCACCCTTATTTCCAGAGTCTGGCACAGAGAAGATACACAATACAAAAATAAATTGTGGAATGAGTGAACGAATGAATGAATGAATGAATGATACCTCAGTTGGACTTCTGCCCATGGCCTCAATGGCTGGTGAGCCTCCCTGGGTTGGGTCCCCGAAGCCTGGCGCCCAGAAGGCAAAGTGTTGCCTTTCTACTTCCACAGAGGCCCTGGCCTATGCCACTGCCTGTCCCTTCCCCAATGCCCTGGCACCCAGGCACCTACTTCTGGGTTCCTGGAACTGCCACCTACAGCAAGGAGGAAACTCGGGAGAGGAGAGCATGTACTTCGCTCAGGAGGCCTGGCCTGGGCGGCCCAGCTGTTTGGGAGGCCTTGGGCCTGTAAAGGCACGGTGCTTCTGCAAGGGTCTCCTGATACAATAAAAGATTATCAGCTAAATAAAACAAGAAGTGACTGGGGCCACTATGCCCTGTTGGATTGAAATCATGTGATCAAAGTGGTTTTCGCTGAGAGATTTATTTCCTGCACTGGCTTCAGGCAGCCAGCCCAGCCGGAAAGAACAGGGCTGGTCTCCCTTCCACTTGGGGGAGGGGTGTGGGTTTTTATTTAATCTTCCAATGAGCTGGAACTGTGAAGATGGTGTGAATGGACATTAATTCTGAAACAAATTATTAAAGCGCGATCGGGGATTCCGGGAAAGTCATCTACCCCCTGCCTGTCTGCCACTTCCCCTCACCGAGGCCGTCAAATCCCTCCTCTCCACTCGAAACCCAACAGCAGGCTGACTGGGTCTTCCATTCACGCTGAGGAGAAAAGCCTGGAATTGACGAGAGCCCAGGGCCTGGCTGGACTGCCCGTACTCTCAGGCCTAAGCCATCTGTCTGCCTAGACCTTGGCCCCCAAGAGGGACCCCCACATTTCTGTTCCCTCATGACTTGTATCTGTGCTCAAGGATGCCCTAAGCAAAGATGGCCGCCACCTCTCAGGTGGGCTCGACCTCCATCTGCCTCCACCGCAGGCACATTAGCCCACCTTGGCCCCCAGGCCCCTTCCTCACACCTAGCCCAGGCCAGGCCAGTGTTGATCTGGCTACCCCGCTAAGCTGTCTGGCATCCCATTCCCGCTGCTGGGCCCCCTGATGCTGAGCTCATCCCAGGCCCCGCTCATTGGAGGGGAAGGAGATCTGGAATGCAAATGGGGACCCAGAAAGCATGGTACATGGGATCCTGGGGCCTCTGGACGGGCCCTGGAGACACAAAGAAAGGTCAGACCCAGCACCCCTGGTGGATGTTCTGGGAGAGGGGAGACTGCCATTGATAAGCATAATAATTGCTGTGAAAAGGGTACCCAGGCTTGGGGTGGCACACAAAGGGATGAATGAAGTCATCCAGGGGCCAGGGTGAGCTCAGAGGGGCTTCCAGATAAGACCCCTAATGCACATTGAAGGACAAGGCAGGGTACACCAGCTGGACCAGGACATTCTGAGTGGAGTAAATAGCATTTGCAAAGGTCTAGAGGTGACTATTTACTGGTACTGCCAAGATCTATGGTAATAACAATGGTTCAAATTCATTGAGCAGTTACTGTGTGCTGTGTCAAGTACTTCACATAGGTTCCCTAATTTCAGTCTTTCCAACAACCCTACAAGGAGGTAGGAATTACCATTATTCCCACTTTATAGATGAGGAGGTTGAGGGTCAGAAAGGCCCCACTGCCCAACACAGAGCCCGTATGTGGGAGAGTCAGAATTTGAACCAGGTCTCTCTGACTCCAGAGACAACGTTCTGTGCCCACCACACTCTGCCTCCCCTGGACCAGATCCAGGCTTCCCCCACTGGCTGTGCTGTGGGGGATCAACAGTCTTTGAATCCAGGTCTATCCCCTTGACCAAGACAGCAGGGAGCCCAGAGCCTGGGAAAACCCACCTGCCCTGGCCCTCCGTTCTTCCCTAGTCCGCTCCTATTCCTCTGAGGACAAAACCCACATTCCTTCCCATGCTCTGGGGTCCTGCATGCTGTCTTCTGCAGGGCTCACCTGACTCAGTCCCCACCAGTCACCCCATCTCGGAGCCTTGTCTCCACAGCCTGCCTTCCAGCCCAGCCCCACTCCCGCCACACCACCATGGCCACGTGTCCCACCCTTCCTCCCCTACCTGGGCCAAAGTTCCTGGGAAGGGTCACTGGAGACAAAAGCAGCCGCAGCAGGTGATGACAGACCCACCCCAAAGACTGTGGCCCTTCCATGCTTGTGGGGACAAAGCCTTGAGGGATGAGAGCAGAGGGGCGCTAGGCTCGTGAGGGGCTGGTGGCGGGGGACAGCTTCCTGGAGAGCTTGGTTAAGAGGCTAGATGGGCGTTCCTGAGCCAGGCACTGATGATAATAAAATCATGGAGCACATGGGTGCCAGGCCCTGTGCTGACACCACTCCCTGGTAAGTTGGGTACTTATCTTCCTGCAGACGAAGAAGCTGAGAGGCAGACAACGGGGGATTTGCCTGTGGGCACACAGCAAGGAGGAACGAGGCTCCTGATTCAAATTCCAAAGCCTGAGCCCCACATCGCTCTGCTCCAGGCCTGGCATCCAGGGGTTCAGTTGCCCGAGACAGCTGAATTCACCCAGCACTTAAGGATCAGGTTCAGCAAGAGGGAAGTTGAGGGGCAGGCAGGAACTTGAAGGTGGGTTAGGGACTCAGGACTTGTCCAGCAGCAATAAGGAGTCATGCTCGGGTTTGAAGCCAGGAGGCCTAAGAGCCGCCTGGCTTCCTGTGGAGAGCGGATAAGAGAGGACACTGAAGGAAGGTTATGAGGACCGGAAGAGACAATGGATGGCCACAGAGAGAGAGAAGGGGTGAGGAGCGAGAGGAGGGCAGCAGATCTCACAGGTGTGACCAACACAGTCACTGACGGGCTCCAACTTGGTGACCTGAGCTGGCAGGGGCTCTGGATGGCTGGGGCTCAGAGCCTCCTGCCCCTGTCACAGCACCTTCCCTCACCTGCGTCCAGCCCAGCACTTACTCCGCCTCCTTCCTCCCTCTCTCCTGCTAGACCCTCCTGGTTCCTTGTCCACTGGCTGGAGGAGGGAAACTGCAGCCCGCCACCCTTGATCTGGGTAAGGCAAGAATGGGGATCCCTTCCCCCCACCTCCAGCACTGCCCTCCCTCACTTCTGCAGCCCCTCACTGGCTGCACTGCCCCAGGCCCCAGCCTCCTCCGTCAGGGAGCATTCTCCCCCTCCCCCATCACCCCTTTCTGAACTCTGTTCACCAATCACCCCACACACACACACTTGGTGCTCCCATAACAGCCATTCCCACCCCTCCAGGCAGCCTGCCATTGCCATGACTCAGTCCTCACAGCTACCTTGAGAGAGGAACTCCTTGCCCCATTTTACACACAACAAAACCAGGGCTTGGAGAGGGGCAGTGACTTGTCTAGGTCACTCAGGGAAAAGCTACAGAGATGGGCCCCCAAGGTCTGTCTCTCGACCTCAGTTCTTCCCCCTGGGCTGCATCAGCTCCCTTTGGGAATGGCACTACACACACACACACACACACACACACACACACACATTGTCACTGAAGCTGTCATACAGAAAGCACTATTATTATTTCTGAACTGCTGAGGACTTTCCCAATTGCAGAACAGCAAAAGTCCAAACCAACTAAAGTCAATAAGGGATTTACAGCTCAAAAACCGAAAGTGTGTAACTGCTCCCCAGCCCTCCAGCAGGAAAGCCTCTGACCAGAGAGGTTCATGTGCCCACATCTGAACCAGTCACAGCGCCAGGATGGGGAACTCTGATTGGCCAGGCCTCAATCGCAGCCTCCTTCCCTCTCCTTGGTAGTGGGTACTGGGTATGCTATCAGAGGGAAAAGGGGAAAATATGTGACCTCAAAACCAAGTTACCACAAAGCCTGTTTTACAAACAGCTTAGAGAAGTTAAGCAACCCTCTCAGGTCACACGGCATGGCCCTCCCTTGCTGTGAAACCTTGTGTATGTGTGTTGGGGTGGGGCTGGAGGTGTAGTGAGTAAGTTGGTGGGGGAGATTCTCCTGGCCCCTTTGGGAGAAAGTCCAAATTTTCTTTTTTCTGGCTTTGAGGACCTCCAAGCTCTGGCTCCTGCAAGGCCACCCCCTCGCCACCTCCTCGGGTCACATTCCTCCCCCATGTGCAGGCACCAAAGAATGTCCTGCCTGCTCTGCTGGACTGGGCATACCTGCCCAGGGTGGAGCCTCACTCCTCTCTAAACCCCCTCTCCCATCCCCCATCCCCTGCCCTTCCCAGGGCAGAGCCCAGCGCTGGGCAGCTGCTTATGAAATGTGTGGATTCTGAAAAGAGCTGGGAAAGACCTAAAAGTCCCTGGGCTCTAAAACCTCCAGACACAGGCAGTTGACCACCTCCAAGGCCCTCTCTACTATTGCTGGTTTGGGGTAAGTCGTTTCCACCCCAGGGGGCCTGCAGGGGAGGAGGAAGAGGACAAAGGAAGAGTCCCCAGCCCCAAATGCACATGTGCCAGCACCCATCCCACCCCTCACACTCATGCATGGCACACGCAGGTATCCCTGGGGACACACAAGCCCCAGAACACATCCCTGTTCCCATCGGTGGCCACTCACAACGCCAGTGGATCCACACTTGGGGGACACACAGCCATCCTAACTTCCGGTCACACCCTCCGCCATGGGACCAGGGCACTCCGACCCTCCACCCCACGGGTCCAGAAGGCACAAAAGTGTAAGAGCTTGCGTTTCTGGAGCCTTCGTGTCTCCGAGGCCCTGCGATGGCAGCCGCAAGGACGATGTATTGGGAGGGAGGGGTCCTGCCACTCCATGTCCGTTTCCCGCTCACCCGTGCGGGCCTGGGCCGAGGCCTTGGCCTCACCCAGCCGGGGTGCGACCCGTGCGACCCCTGGCCCCTGAAACACATGCGGGGGTCTCCACTGACCGAGGGACCAACAACAGCGGTGACAGACATGCGGGACCGAGAATGGCCGAGACCCCGGCTGCAGTGGCTGCGCCTCGCTGGAACCGGCCCCGTTCCGCCCTCGGCGGGGCCGGGAGCCGCCAGGGAGTCCCAACCGCAGCCTCGTGGCGCCACCTGCGGTCCGGACCGCGTCGGCTGCCCGGCCTGGGGCGCCGTGGGCTCCGGGCTGGGTGGATCTCTGTCTCTCAAATGGTCTGTCTCTTCCTCTCCCGGTGGTGCCGTGAGGCTCACTGTCCCCCACTTCTGGTCACGTCAGACAGGCCCCTCCCGTGATTCAGCCCGGTGGAGCTGCCCACCATGTCCAGGTGCAGAACCCATATGCCCACCCTGCCCTGGCCTGCCCCATCTTTGCCACAGGCAGGGACTGTGTCCACATCTTACTGAGGGGGAAACTGAGGCTCAGCCCACAACCTGGAAATGGGGAAACCAAGATGGATCTTGACTCATTTGGGGCAGCTAAACCTGGCCTGCGGCCTCCTGGGCCATTGACGATGGTGGTCCTTAAACCTATACCACCTGCCTCATCCAGAAAGCTCTGCCCACCTCCAGCCCTCCTCTGAGCCCCCACCCAAACCCTGCCCATCTGTCCTCAGGAACTTCTCCCTCCAATGTAACACTGCCCTGGAGTCTTAGAAAAATAACACTAGAAAAAATACCCTTGGAGACTTAGTCTCACTCCTTTGGGCCCCGGGGAAAGATCATGCAGGCACCTGTGCTCTGGCCTGGTCTCCGTGAGTTAGCCTGGTTGTCTGGCTAGGCTGAGATCCTGCACCCCCACCAAGCCTCTCACTGCCACCGCCACCCAGCAGGGACATGGCACGCAACAATTTTTGCACGGATGACAATAGATGACCTTTGGAGCATATACTCTGCGCCAGGCCATTTACAGCTCTCCTATAATCCTCACAACAAATCAACCCTGTGGGTTGGTGGTATTATTATTCCTTTTTACAAATGAATCCAAGGCTCAGTGAGGTCAGGAGGCACATGGAACCCAGGCTGGTCTGGGCATCAGGGCCTTGTGATGTGACCCACCTTGGCATGAGGAGTGGTTTCCCACTCACACATACATCATGAGAGTCACGATCCCATTGGTCACATGGTGTGAGGTGCCAGCTAAGCCTGGTCCTGAGTTCCCTGCCTCCAGGCTGACCCTCCCATTTTACGGATGGGCAAACTGAGCCCACAGAGACATGGGCCCTGCTCAGGGTCACACAGAGCAACTGTGGTCCAGGCTGCTCAATACTCCAGGCAAGACAAGAGTCCAGGTCCCAGGATCTTTGACCCACCTGACCTTCCAGGGCTGCAATTGCCACTCTGTAAAATCCACAGTTCAGCTGGAATTCTCAGTCTGGGGGAAGGGGTAAAGAGGAGGGGACAAAAATTGACACAGACCATGACAAAACCAGAGTTCAGAGCTGAGATGAAGGCTTGGCTGGGGCTTGGGAAAGCCCAAAGGAGAGACTAGACATTGGAGGGGTTAGTCAGGGAAGTGACATTGAGTGGGTTTTAAGGATGAGTAGGAGTTTGCCAGCGAAAAATGCAGGCATGGGTATTTCAGGGGAAGACATGGGATTTAGAGACCTGAGAGACCTTGGCGAGTTTCATCTATATCTTACTAGTTAAAAGTATGGGCTTGGGCACTAGATAGTCCTGGGTTCGAGTCCCAGCCCTGCTGTGTGACCTCTGACAGGTGACTTAACCTTTCTGAGCCTCCATTTCCACATGAGAGTAATGATGACCTCCTCAAACATGGGGCAACTGCAGGATTAACAAAGGAAGGGACACAGGATGGGATGAACAGGTGCCCAGTAGGGAAGACTAGACTATTGATAAGGAGCAGTTTGGGATAGGAGCAAAGAATGACATGGCTGTGGGGAGGTCAGACGTACTGTGAGGGAACTAGGGAACTTGGCTTCATTCTGAGGGCAGAGGTGAGAGATGGGAGGGCTTTGAGCCAAGGAGTTACAAATACAATTTTAGAAAGTGCCCACCGGGCAGGAGCTAGGTGTCCTAGAGGAAGGATGGAGATGAGGTCCCTGATCTCTAACCCCAGCCACATCCTTGCCCATGGGCCCCCTCAGTCCCAGCACCTTCTCTCACCCTCAGCTCTGTGAGGCTAAGAAGTTGCCCTGCCCTGACTCTAAAGCTGATGCAGGGCTGGGCAGGGGACTGGCCTGTGGCCCCCTACTCCCACTGCCCCACACACTCCAGGCCCAAGCACCCGCACCCCAGAGAAAGACCCGGAGGTTCCCTGTAACCAGGCCTCTGCTTTCCTCCAAGCCACCCTTCCCCCACCACATATGCAGACACTCTGCTGTCCCCATTACTGAGAAAGGACGGGTGGCACCACCATAATTTCTATTTCCTTCTAAATAGATGCTCCCAGACCTGCTCCCACAAAACCAATTAAAGCACCTGCCGGGGACTGGGCTATGTCAGCAAATTATTTCCAGCTCCGAGGCCCAGGAATAAATCTTGGAAAGATGAAGTGGATCAGATGAGGAGGGGAGCTGCAGATGGGGGGCCGCGAAAGGCAGGGAGTAGAGGATCACTTTGGGTCCAGGCAGCTGCAGGCGGAGTCTTTTCTCTGGCCCCCAGACCCCTAGCCAAGACCCCAGCACCCACCTCCTACAGTTCTGCCAGGGAATCGGTCTCCAATGAGTCCAACATCCTGGCTCCAAGTCAGGAATTCACCAGGAACTTGCTTGGAAATGACTTCTAGGGCCATGGGGGGCCAGTGGCCTGGATATCTCCATATCCTTTTCCCCATTGCTAGCCTGTCCTGCAGTCCTTGACTGCTGTCCCACCATGCAGAGGAAGCTGGCGCAAACAGCCTCAGCAGGGAGTCAGGACGTGGCCTCCCAACTGACTGTGGGAACTTGGGTAAGTCCTTCCCTGCTCTTAACCTCAGTGCTTCTATCTGTAAAATGGGGGTAGATGAAAATTTGGCCAGCTCTCCCAGCTCCAACTTTTTGCCTATGAAAGTCCCCATGTGGCCTCCTGGTTCAGTTGCACCTGGTTCAGGTGGCCTGGTTCTGGTGCAGGCTGACGCCCACGGACTCTTTCCTTGGACAGGCAAAGGCCAGGAGCTGGGTGGAGTCCCACCCAATGCAGCCATCACTGCCCCCAGGAGCTCACAGCCTGGCAGAGGGGAGGAAGGGGCTGAGGGAGCCCCAGGCAGGGAAGTAGGCAGTAACTCCTACACAGAGGGCAGAGGCTTCCCAGGGAGGGATCACTGGAGCTGGGCTTTGAAGGATGAGTGGGAGTTCAATGTGTTGAGGTGTCATTTTAGCAAAGTTCACACGTGGCATATCTGTGAGAATTAGGAAAAGTCACCCTTACTTCTGTCCCCAGGATGCTGCACAACTCTAATAGCTGCACTGCAGCTCTAGGAGAATCAAGCCAAAAGGTGCAAAGAGCTGCCCATCCCAGCAGCCTTGAGAGGGACTAAGGCAGGATATGGAGGCCTCCTGCCAGCAGCGGGGTGTGAGGCGACTGCCCCCAGGGGTGCCATCCGATGTGTCCCATCCCCAAACATTGTGGATTCAGAACTTTCAAAGGCACTAAGAGGGCTCCCCCTGTTTGGACCACAACCCTCAAGGAGTAACTGACATCACCGTGAGTCCTCACCCATCCCTGCAACAAGGTACAGTAGAAGAAACTGAGGCAGCTGGAACTTGTCACAGGGGCACGATGTGCCCATGCTTGGCATCAGCCTCCCCTGGGTTTGAGTCCTTGCATGTCCACTCACAATGTGTGAGCTTTGGCATGCGATCGTCAGCCAACACCCAGCACGTAGCCCCACGCCTTGCCCACGGTGAGGCTGTCCTTACTGTTATGGTAGCAGCTCTCCCCAATCTGGACTGCCAGGTCCCTCTGCTCCAGGCTGCATCCCCATGGCCTCACCATCACCCACCTTGGCCCAGCCAGGGGCCCAGTAAGGACTTGGTGCATGGCTGAGCCTGCAAGGTAAGAGTCTTCATCATCACGGTCTCATACCTGAGGAGACTGAGGCTCCCAGAGGTTGAGCAATGTGCTCAGAGACACACAGCTCTTGCGTGGTGTGACAGAATTGGCACCCAGCTTCCTCTGATGCCAAAACACGAGCCCCAAGGGAGAAATCTGCATTGGATGCTCAAAGGGGGTCTGGCCTGGGTGGAGGAGCTGCCAGGCACCAGAGGTAAACGGTCAGCAGGGCGTCAGGAGCCTCCCTACCTCCCCAGACCAGAGGCTCCTCAGTAAGTGCTGCAAAGTGCCTGTGTCAGCTCCCTGGTGAGCGCTCCCATCTGCAGGTCCATAAATCTGCTTCTCCAGAATCTCCATCCCTCAGCACTCGTGGCGGCAGCTCCACAGCAGGGAGGGCGCCCACCACTCCCCCCAGCTCCCAGCCTGGAGGCACCTGGGAACCCCTGGACTCTGGTTCTCGGTCCACAGTCACACTTCCCTAGACCACAAAGGACCCACTCAGGCCATTGATGTCGCTGGTGATGAGAACAAAATAACAACAATAAACAAACAAAATAATACTAATAATTGCAGGTGGTACTCCATCCTACGGGCCTCTGAATTAGGTGAAGGAACCCTGGCAATAACTCCTGAAGTAGGGACCATGTTTTCCCATTTTATAGGTAAGAAAACTGAGGTTCAGAGAGGAGATGTCACTTGTCCAGTGTCACTCAGTTAACAGAGAAGGAGGCATAGTTTGAATCCAGCCCATATTGTTAATGCCTGGGTGGGAGGGATGGTCTCCCAGGAGCATTTTTTACCTTAGGAATTACACATTTAATTTCATATGTGTCAGAAAAAATATATATAACCAGCCTTTCAAGCCCAACATTTCATGGATATTAAAAATAAGCATATATTTTGAAGCAAGAAAAATCTGGGAGATGGAGCTGCAGAGGGAACACAGCCACTGTCAGAGGCTACCCATGGCACGTGACACAGGAAGACATACCCTGGTTTTTCCTTTCCCTCCACCCTCCCATTGCCAGTTACCCAACCTAGGACTCAGCAGTAGGGTGGGCCCTGAAACACAGGGCAGAGCGGGAATAACCAGGGACGGATATGAGGCAATTGCATCAGCCCAGGGGCCACACATCACGAGGTGCCCTGCCCAGTAAGTAAATGGCTGTGATTCCTATTCTTTTCCTTCATATTGTTAAAGTAATATATGCTCACTATATTAGGACTATTTGGGTTGCAACAGAAACCCACTCAAGCCAGATTAAATATGTAAAAACAAGTAATTTAACAAAATGCTACGGAGGAGTCTCGTGAAATCCAAGAACAGCTCCCAGACCTGGAACCAGGATCTGGAAAGGTTGTCAGGTCTCCCCAGCGCACCCTCGCTGTCTCCTGGTTCTCTCTGTATGTCTGCTCAAGGGCACACAGGCTCCTTTCTAAACCCAGGTGATAGAAAGTAGCCCTCGATAGCCCCCAGATTCAAACTGAGTCTGGGATTCCTTAATTATTTTTCCAAATTTCTGGGGAAGGCATTCTGATTGGGCCAGCTTGGGTGTCCTCGTCCAATCAGCTATAGGTAATGGAGAGGAGTCACATGGCTGCCCACCCGCTCACCCCCACCGGTGGGGAGCACTGCCCATGGACCCGTGAGCTGGGCAGACCCTGCAAATCCTGTGTAGAAATAAACAGTCTTAAAATGCACTTTATTGTTTAAATTGTAAATAAATGTTTGACGTTTCTTTTCAGATTTTTTTTCTATTTCGGTTGTCCCTACTGTTATTTTTAACATAACTGGCGCTGCAACAAGCACAACATTTCTCCCCAGTGTTTCCTGAGGATGAATTCCTAGAGGTGGCTCCATTTATACTCCACTGGCCATGGCTGACCCGGCCCCTTTACTGCCCTCCTGGATATAAATGGGCAAGAGCTGGTGGGATTTGCTTAAGTAATTGTTCTTTACAAGGGAAGCCAGAACTAAGGGTTCTACAAGCAAAAGGCAACTGGGCCCCACCGCAGACCATCCTCTCTGTGGCTTTATTTTTGCTTTTTGCATAATTATCTGATTAATTATTATTTGATTATCTATTAATTATTATTTCAGACCTTAATAATCCATAATGCGAAATCATACAGACAAAGGCTGGGCTTCATTAAATGGAACTGTGACCTCAATTGGGAAGAAAGGAATTTATTTAACAAAAAAAGA